>NC_091303.1:2496590-2576590 GCF_038502225.1 Cherax quadricarinatus
TCAGCCTGGAATCGATGAGTTGTCTATCAATCGAGATTGATGGTTAAGAGGCAGGAGCAGGACCAGGAGCTTGAACTCGGCTCTGGTAGGACACGCTCGACAAGCACACACACACTGACAAGTATATAAATAAGAGTCAATATGCACTAAGTGTGTAGCATTTACCGAGTAGTTTCGTCTACCAGCGACTTGCAATCCCTGGTGGTTGAAACATCTCGGTAAATGCCATAAACTGTATATTGAGTCTTATTCACGGGAAATGGGCAACAAATACCACAGTCTCTACCCATCTCCCTCCTCAGCCTCTTCTAGACTCGTTTTCCCCTTCCTCACTTCCTACATTCCTTTCGCAACTCCCTGTTCCCTCCCTCACTCCATCACCCACTCCCTCCCCCACTTCCTCTCCACAACACAACATCAGCAACATGCTACACATTCCTCTTCCAACATTATTTCCTCGGAGCTAAATTTATTTTTGGGGAGAGTAAGAGAGAGTTATTACAATGGTGAGAGAAATGTTGAACGTGTGGTTTATCTATCACAGCAATACTTTAGAACTTAGGTCTTATTGTATATTATTGTAGATTATGGCGTTGATACACTGGTGATAGTAACGCAAACTACAGCTATGAACGTAATATCGATTTTGATGGTGAGAATGTCTGCTATCTTGAGATGGGTGGTTGTATGAGAAGATTGTGCCTATGGTAACGACGAAGGGAGGAATATTTTACTGTGGTAATATTCGGGAAGATCATGGTGATGCCGAGGAAGATTTTCACCTTGGAGGTGAAAATAATTAGGATGGTGAAGGTTGTTATACCTGGGGAGCCCAGGTAAGTATTACCTATTAAGCTCTAATGAGGCCGCCGCTTAAACTATAATCACTGCTGTTAATCACCTTTCAGCTTCTTACACGCGCCAGCACCGGCAGTGTGAAGGAGGTTTCCACTCGCCAGCACCGGCAGTGTGAGGAAGGTTTCCACTCCCCAGCACCGGCAGTGTGAAGGTGGTTTCCACTCGCCAGCACCGGCAGTGTGAGGAAGGTTTCCACTCCCCAGCACCGGCAGTGTGAAGGAGGTTTCCACTCGCCAGCACCGGCAGTGTGAGGGAGGTTTCCACTCCCCAGCACCGGCAGTGTGAAGGAGGTTTCCACTCGCCAGCACCGGCAGTGTGAGGGAGGTTTCCACTCGCCAGCACCGGCAGTGTGAGGGAGGTTTCCACTCCCCAGCACCGGCAGTGTGAGGGAGGTTTCCACTCCCCAGCACCGGCAGTGTGAAGGAGGTTTCCACTCGCCAGCACCGGCAGTGTGAGGGAGGTTTCCACTCCCCAGCACCGGCAGTGTGAGGAAGGTTTCCACTCGCCAGCACCGGCAGTGTGAGGAAGGTTTCCACTCGCCAGCACCGGCAGTGTGAAGGAGGTTTCCACTCGCCAGCACCGGCAGTGTGAGGAAGGTTTCCACTCCCCAGCACCGGCAGTGTGAAGGAGGTTTCCACTCCCCAGCACCGGCAGTGTGAAGGAGGTTTCCACTCGCCAGCACCGCCAGTGTGAGGGAGGTTTCCACTCCCCAGCACCGGCAGTGTGAAGGAGGTTTCCACTCGCCAACACCGGCAGTGTGAGGGAGGTTTCCACTCCCCAGCACCGGCAGTGTGAGGGAGGTTTCCACTCCCCAGCACCGGCAGTGTGAGGGAGGTTTCCACTCCCCAGCACCGGCAGTGTGAGGGAGGTTTCCACTCCCCAGCACCGGCAGTGTGAGGGAGGTTTCCACTCCCCAGCACCGGCAGTGTGAGGGAGGTTTCCACTCCCCAGCACCGGCAGTGTGAGGGAGGTTTCCACTCCCCAGCACCGGCAGTGTGAGGGAGGTTTCCACTCCCCAGCACCGGCAGTGTGAGGGAGGTTTCCACTCCCCAGCACCGGCAGTGTGAGGGAGGTTTCCACTCCCCAGCACCGGCAGTGTGAGGGAGGTTTCCACTCCCCAGCACCGGGAGTGTGAGGGAGGTTTCCACTCCCCAGCACCGGCAGTGTGAGGGAGGTTTCCACTCCCCAGCACCGGCAGTGTGAGGGAGGTTTCCACTCCCCAGCACCGGCAGTGTGAGGGAGGTTTCCACTCCCCAGCACCGGCAGTGTGAGGGAGGTTTCCACTCCCCAGCACCGGCAGTGTGAGGGAGGTTTCCACTCCCCAGCACCGGCAGTGAGGGAGGTTTCCACTCCCCAGCACCGGCAGTGTGAGGGAGGTTTCCACTCCCCAGCACCGGCAGTGTGAGGGAGGTTTCCACTCCCCAGCACCGGCAGTGTGAGGGAGGTTTCCACTCCCCAGCACCGGCAGTGTGAGGGAGGTTTCCACTCCCCAGCACCGGCAGTGTGAGGGAGGTTTCCACTCCCCAGCACCGGCAGTGTGAGGGAGGTTTCCACTCCCCAGCACCGGCAGTGTGAGGGAGGTTTCCACTCCCCAGCACCGGCAGTGTGAGGGAGGTTTCCACTCCCCAGCACAGGCAGTGTGAGGGAGGTTTCCACTCCCCAGCACCGGCAGTGTGAGGGAGGTTTCCACTCCCCAGCACCGTCAGTGTGAGGGAGGTTTCCACTCCCCAGCACCGTCAGTGTGAGGGAGGTTTCCACTCCCCAGCACCGGCAGTGTGAGGGAGGTTTCCACTCCCCAGCACCGGCAGCGTGAGGGAGGTTTCCACTCCCCAGCACCGGCAGCGAGAGGGAGGTTTCCACTCCCCAGCACCGGCAGCGTGAGGGAGGTTTCCACTCCCCAGCACCGGCAGCGTGAGGGAGGTTTCCACTCCCCAGCACCGGCAGCGTGAGGGAGGTTTCCACTCCCCAGCACCGGCAGCGTGAGGGAGGTTTCCACTCCCCAGCACCGGCAGCGTGAGGGAGGTTTCCACTCCCCAGCACCGGCAGTGTGAGGGAGGTTTCCACTCCCCAGCACCGGCAGCGTGAGGGAGGTTTCCACTCCCCAGCACCGGCAGCGTGAGGGAGGTTTCCACTCCCCAGCACCGGCAGCGTGAGGGAGGTTTCCACTCCCCAGCACCGGCAGCGTGAGGGAGGTTTCCACTCCCCAGCACCGGCAGCGTGAGGGAGGTTTCCACTCCCCAGCACCGGCAGCGTGAGGGAGGTTTCCACTCCCCAGCACCGGCAGCGTGAGGGAGGTTTCCACTCCCCAGCACCGGCAGCGTGAGTGAGGTTTCCACTCCCCAGCACCGGCAGCGTGAGGGAGGTTTCCACTCCCCAGCACCGGCAGCGTGAGGGAGGTTTCCACTCCCCAGCACCGGCAGTGTGAGGGAGGTTTCCACTCCCCAGCACCGGCAGTGTGAGGGAGGTTTCCACTCCCCAGCACCGGCAGTGTGAGGGAGGTTTCCACTCCCCAGCACCGGCAGTGTGAGGGAGGTTTCCACTCCCCAGCACCGGCAGTGTGAGGGAGGTTTCCACTCCCCAGCACCGGCAGTGTGAAGGAGGTTTCCACTCGCCAGCACCGGCAGTGTGAGGGAGGTTTCCACTCCCCAGCACCGGCAGTGTGAGGAAGGTTTCCACTCGCCAGCACCGGCAGTGTGAGGAAGGTTTCCACTCGCCAGCACCGGCAGTGTGAAGGAGGTTTCCACTCGCCAGCACCGGCAGTGTGAGGAAGGTTTCCACTCCCCAGCACCGGCAGTGTGAAGGAGGTTTCCACTCCCCAGCACCGGCAGTGTGAAGGAGGTTTCCACTCGCCAGCACCGCCAGTGTGAGGGAGGTTTCCACTCCCCAGCACCGGCAGTGTGAAGGAGGTTTCCACTCGCCAACACCGGCAGTGTGAGGGAGGTTTCCACTCCCCAGCACCGGCAGTGTGAGGGAGGTTTCCACTCCCCAGCACCGGCAGTGTGAGGGAGGTTTCCACTCCCCAGCACCGGCAGTGTGAGGGAGGTTTCCACTCCCCAGCACCGGCAGTGTGAGGGAGGTTTCCACTCCCCAGCACCGGCAGTGTGAGGGAGGTTTCCACTCCCCAGCACCGGCAGTGTGAGGGAGGTTTCCACTCCCCAGCACCGGCAGTGTGAGGGAGGTTTCCACTCCCCAGCACCGGCAGTGTGAGGGAGGTTTCCACTCCCCAGCACCGGCAGTGTGAGGGAGGTTTCCACTCCCCAGCACCGGCAGTGTGAGGGAGGTTTCCACTCCCCAGCACCGGCAGTGTGAGGGAGGTTTCCACTCCCCAGCACCGGCAGTGTGAGGGAGGTTTCCACTCCCCAGCACCGGCAGTGTGAGGGAGGTTTCCACTCCCCAGCACCGGCAGTGTGAGGGAGGTTTCCACTCCCCAGCACCGGCAGTGTGAGGGAGGTTTCCACTCCCCAGCACCGGCAGTGTGAGGGAGGTTTCCACTCCCCAGCACCGGCAGTGTGAGGGAGGTTTCCACTCCCCAGCACCGGCAGTGTGAGGGAGGTTTCCACTCCCCAGCACCGGCAGTGTGAGGGAGGTTTCCACTCCCCAGCACCGGCAGTGTGAGGGAGGTTTCCACTCCCCAGCACCGGCAGTGTGAGGGAGGTTTCCACTCCCCAGCACCGGCAGTGTGAGGGAGGTTTCCACTCCCCAGCACCGGCAGTGTGAGGGAGGTTTCCACTCCCCAGCACCGGCAGTGTGAGGGAGGTTTCCACTCCCCAGCACCGGCAGTGTGAGGGAGGTTTCCACTCCCCAGCACCGGCAGTGTGAGGGAGGTTTCCACTCCCCAGCACCGGCAGTGTGAGGGAGGTTTCCACTCCCCAGCACCGGCAGTGTGAGGGAGGTTTCCACTCCCCAGCACCGGCAGCGTGAGGGAGGTTTCCACTCCCCAGCACCGGCAGCGTGAGGGAGGTTTCCACTCCCCAGCACCGGCAGCGTGAGGGAGGTTTCCACTCCCCAGCACCGACAGCGTGAGGGAGGTTTCCACTCCCCAGCACCGGCAGCGTGAGGGAGGTTTCCACTCCCCAGCACCGGCAGCGTGAGGGAGGTTTCCACTCCCCAGCACCGGCAGCGTGAGGGAGGTTTCCACTCCCCAGCACCGGCAGCGTGAGGGAGGTTTCCACTCCCCAGCACCGGCAGCGTGAGGGAGGTTTCCACTCCCCAGCACCGGCAGCGTGAGGGAGGTTTCCACTCCCCAGCACCGACAGCGTGAGGGAGGTTTCCACTCCCCAGCACCGGCAGCGTGAGGGAGGTTTCCACTCCCCAGCACCGGCAGCGTGAGGGAGGTTTCCACTCCCCAGCACCGGCAGCGTGAGGGAGGTTTCCACTCCCCAGCACCGGCAGCGTGAGGGAGGTTTCCACTCCCCAGCACCGGCAGCGTGAGGGAGGTTTCCACTCCCCAGCACCGGCAGCGTGAGGGAGGTTTCCACTCCCCAGCACCGGCAGCGTGAGGGAGGTTTCCACTCCCCAGCACCGGCAGCGTGAGGGAGGTTTCCACTCCCCAGCACCGGCAGCGTGAGGGAGGTTTCCACTCCCCAGCACCGGCAGCGTGAGGGAGGTTTCCACTCCCCAGCACCGGCAGCGTGAGGGAGGTTTCCACTCCCCAGCACCGGCAGCGTGAGGGAGGTTTCCACTCCCCAGCACCGGCAGCGTGAGGGAGGTTTCCACTCCCCAGCACCGGCAGCGTGAGGGAGGTTTCCACTCCCCAGCACCGGCAGCGTGAGGGAGGTTTCCACTCCCCAGCGCCGGCAGTGTGAGGGAGGTTTCCACTCCCCAGCGCCGGCAGTGTGAGGGAGGTTTCCACTCCCCAGCGCCGGCAGTGTGAGGGAGGTTTCCACTCCCCAGCGCCGGCAGTGTGAGGGAGGTTTCCACTCCCCAGCGCCGGCAGTGTGAGGGAGGTTTCCACTCCCCAGCGCCGGCAGTGTGAGGGAGGTTTCCACTCCCCAGCGCCGGCAGTGTGAGGGAGGTTTCCACTCCCCAGCGCCGGCAGTGTGAGCAGGTGTTCTTTTTGTGTGTGTTTCGAAGAAGGTAAAATAAAGCCCCAGTTCCTCGAATCATGAGCTCTTCACCAGAGTCAGGCACCCTTGCACTAAGTGCCTGGGGAGTGGGAGTTAATTAGGGCGTGTCCCATAAAATGAGGGATTTTCTAGATAAATACGATAAATTTCTTTTGTAATTACTGTCTGAATCAAATATTTAGCTGAGGACCATGAAATTAATACTGAGGAAAATATGCTTTATATCTTTTAACATTTGAAACCATTTAGCTTCTTCGTCACAAAGCTATGTTTATGAGTCAGGTAAAGAAAGTCAATTTTAAGTCATGTTGATAATTCAGTAAAATGTCTTACTAAGCGCATATATGTAGTGCAGTGTTTCGTAAGTACGACTGAATAAGTACATCCAAAACTGAATAACGCGTAAGTACGTGGTATTCAGTCGTCGATGCGAGTACTTAATCGCATTTACGAGAAACTGAATTTCTGCAGGAGAGCTTCGTAATATCTGACTGTATTAACCACACACTTTGATTCCGTATGTAGTACATCTCTATATATCTTTAGTAGTCCTCAGTGGCAAAAGATTAGCAGTTGATATCTCCTCCCACCGTTCCCAACGTCATATAAATAGTGGCTAGTATTCTTAATTTGTTTAGCGAAGGGAGGTACAACTAGCACTGGCTCATTAGTGTGACCAAGAATAACCTGTCTCTCTGGTCTCCAGTATTAAATTTATTATTAACCATAAAAAACCTTAGAAGATGAAAATAATGGTGATTTTGTTCAGTCTGTCTCCATTGCTCCGAAAATATGGATTTAAGCTGCTTGGCTGCTCCGTGAAGATGGAGCTTAACACCTCAGTTCTTCCGGGCAATTGAATTATCAGTCCAATAATTAAAATTATTGAACTCCAGGATTGCCCAACTTCCAGCAGTGACTCGACATTCTGTGGTGACCAGATCTTATCGAGGGACAAAACCTCCCAGAACGACCTGGCCTCAAAGAGTGAGTGACCTGACCTTCAAGCATTTTGCAGAGAATTCCGCCGAGTTGAGAGCAAACTATTTTGCTGAAATTAATTTCCCCGTCAGACAAATTGAAGTTAGGAAATGAGGCTCTAGAGCTGGACACTTGCCACTGTAAGTGTAAAACTTCCTTCATATGCATGTAGGGCTTGTGTGTGATTATATATATATATAATTTTTTTTTCAACAATCCGGCCGTATCCCACCGAGGCAGGGTGACCTAAAAACAAAAACAGATTTCGTGATTTAAACAGGAGAAGGGGTTACTACCTCCTTGCTCCAGGCATTTTAGTCGCCTCTTACAACACGCTTGGCTTACGGAGGAAGAATTCTGTTCCACTTCCCCAGTGGAAATCTAAACTATTTCATATTACACACACATCTTTAGAGGAATAGGAAGAAGAGGCAGGAAAAGCACATTTTGTGTGTTAAACACTGAGTTAAAGTGATGTACCTTATTCACTTCTGTAAAATAATAATAATAATAATGATAATTTATATTTCTGCAAGTACATGATACAACTTATACAGACCATATCTGACATCAGTGACTTGTTATTTAGAAAGCCCCTTGTTACGCAGAGCATGTCTGGCAACTTTGATTAATTTTGTCACCAGGAGCAGCGCTGTATGACCCTGATGGGTTTAGCGCTTAGTTTTTTATTTTAACAAGTCTCCAAGATGCTACCCACACCAGTCTGCTAACACCCAGGTACCTAGTTTCCGCTAGGTGAGCAGAGCAGCAGGTGCCTTAACGAAACACGCCCAATGTTTCCACCCGTACCGGAGAGCGAACAACGGACCTGAATATCTGAGCTGAGTGCTCTACCAGCCGAACTTCTGGACATCCCTACAGGTTTAGCGCATCCCTTGAATACAATGACATTAGTAATCCTCAAAGATCAAAATGTCTTCATGATACGATAAAGAAACTTTAAGAATTATTTTGGAAAGTGACACGTGAAAAAGAATCCATTCCTGCTCATCTTTTATTGTTGGGACTTTGACAGCTGGTCAGCAAGAGGACAGTTAATGGTTCTGGAAAATGTTTATGGCATGAAATGTCTATTAAATTCCGCAGAACAATATCGTGTCCATCAGTGACGCAATGTGATGTCTGCTGAAAGCCATGGACTGGACTGGACTGGACTGGACTGGACTGGACTGGACTGGACTGGACTGGACTGGACTGGACTGGAGAGGAGAGGTAGGTAGTGGAGACGGGGAGTTGAGAGCCTCATGGGAGTGGAGTGGGGAGGAAAGAAAGACTTGGAGGAAAGGGAGAGAGGGAGGAAGCAAGCAAGCAAGCAAGCAAGCAAGAAAGCAAGCAAGCAAGCAAGCAAGCAAGCAAGAAAGGAAGGTCAGGTGTCGCTTCTTTGACCATGGTGCTTTAGCGCTTACTTTTGATTATAATAATAAGACGCAACACAGGTGACTTGTTCACAGTAACATTACTGCTACTGATCCATCATTTTAGTCACGGAAATTATGCAAATATCTACTTGGACTTCACACCTCCAGGGATGTTCCTTGATGCTGGTGAGGGGCTCTTGATCTAGGGAATTGGATCTGTGCTTCAATTCCCCGAACTAAGTTTGAATGCCTTCCCACCCCCTTCCCCTTCAAACCACGAGCGCTGTGTAATCCCTACGGATTTAGCACTCCCCTAGAAGAATAATAATATACATGGACTTTAAACAAAAAGATAATCCTCGGTAAACAGTTTGGAAAGCTCAAATATATGATATAAAAAGATAACTAAAAGAAAGAGGAAGTTAATGTTTGCTTGATAAACACAGACGATGATAAAAGTGGAAATTTATCGTGGGACAGTAAAAAAAAATGTTCGCAAGAGATTCAGAAACTATTTAGAGAGACGCAGCAGATTTTAAAAATGACTAACGAAGTGTAGGAGGATCTGAATAAGCTGAACAAATGAAGTAACAACTGCTAATGAAGTCTAATCTCTGAATAAGTCATGAAAATTGTTGAAAGAAGCAGCTGGTCTACCTGGAGGATATATCGGGGATCAACGCCCCCGCGGCTCGGTCCATGACTAGGCCTCCCGGTGGATCAGGGCCTGATCAACAAGGCTGTTACTGTTGGCTGCACGTAGTCCAACGTGCGAACCACAGCCCGGCTGCTCCAGTACTGACTTTAGTATCTGTCCAGCTCCCTCTAGAAAACAACCAAGGGTCTATTGGTAATTCCCTTTATGGCTGGTGGGAGGCTATTGAACAGTCTTGGTCCCCGGACATTTATTGTTTTCTCTTAGTGTACTAATGGCAACATAACAGCAAACTTTTCATTGGGGTTATGTTGCATTGCCTGCCAAGTCTTTTGGTTTTGTAGGGAGTGATTTAGTGTTTTTGTGTGCAGATTAGGGACCAGTCCCTCCAGGATTTTCCAGGTGTAGATTATGATGCATCTCTCTCGCCTGTGCTCCAGTGAGTACAAGTGCTTCCAAAGCGTTGCCAGTAGTTAAGGTGTTTGATGGAACTTACATATGCAGTATATGCGGGTTATTGGTACACACAAATCTCGCACATATAAGAGAGAGAAAAGCTTACAACGACGTTTCGGTCCGTCTTGGACCATTTACAAAGTCACACTGTGAGCTCTATCAAGCCGTTACGGCTTGACAAAGCTCCTGGAGAGAGAAACGTTGCCACAGTAAAATGTTGCATTAGTTGCACTTGTGTCCTTTTACTTAACATATTGTCGGTCATTCTACCAACATTATTACAAGGTGTTTTATTTATAGGACTAAACCCGCGAGGCTCGAACTTCCGTCCGGTAATCGCTAGACAGAAGAGCTGTCACTGTTCTCCAGACTAGACATCTGATCAATAGCATCTTTAGAACATCTGACAGATCTTTAAAACACCTGATAAAGAGAACATTTAGAACATCTGATAATGAGAATCATCTTTGGGGTAATAATAGACAAGAAGTTATCAGAACGTCCTTTAAGGGAGTGGGGGGGAGTGGATGGGGTGTCCTCAGAACCGGTGAAGGGCTCTTAATCCAAGGAAATGGAGCTACCCTCCAACGAATCGAACGTGAGCACCTCCGATTGCCCAGGTACTGCAATACCTCGGCAGTTTTAATGCTAACACACCCTACCACCATCACAACCATTATTACAACTACCACTACCACCACAGTTACAGCTATCACAGCCACCACCATTGTCACTACACCCCCCCCACTACCACCACACTCAGCAGCATGGCACTCCTGAGTCCCCAGACTGGGGTCTCGTTACGATCCAACCACCTCGTTACTCACCGGCGCTAATGGGGTCGTTTGTCGCACCCGCTGGACATGGCAACAGCCATAATGGGGTAATTATCGATCATAATGGGAGCCAGTAGGATGACAAACACTATATACAAGTAATTAAATAAATGTATAAATGTGTGAGAGAGAGGGAGAGAGAGGAAGAGGGAGAAAGAGGGAGAGGGATGGCATATGCATATATAAGCGTGCATTTCACTAATGAAAATCATTCAAAAATCCATGTTTTGAAAATTGGCCAGCAATAAAATTGAATTTTTCGATCTGTTCCATGGGAGGTCGGAAAGTTATATTTATTATTTCACAATATTGTGACTGTAAAAATTGTGAAGGTAATTTTTTCGCTAAACACTCGATATTTACTGGAACAACTGAACGTTCAATGGAATATGAACAGGGTGGGCTGAAATATCTGTATCAGTGAGTATCGGCTAATTTTGATGGCATCAGCATGAAACTGTCGGTAACGGTAAAAAAAATATAGGCATCGTCCCATCCCTAAACATGAACTCATTTGTATCAAGGAGGTGGATATCTCGCCACAGCTCCACGACACTCGTTTGTCCTCACCTCTGGCCAGTGTAATGTTAGAGCATGTGAAGAGAGAAAAAAAGATGAAACGTGATAAAGGGAAAAAGTGTGAGAGAGAGAGACAGACATAAGAACATAAGAAAGGAGGAACACTGCAGGAGGCCTGTTGGCCCATACTAGGCAGGTCCTTTACAATTCATCCCACTAAGAAAACATTTACCCAACCCAATTTTCAATGCCACCCAAGAAATAAGCTCTGATGTGAAAGTCCCACTCAAATCCAACCCCTCCCACTCATGTACTTATCCAACCTAAATTTGAAACTACCCAAAGTCCTAGCCTCAATAACCCAACTAGGTAGACTGTTCCACTCATCAACTACCCTATTTCCAAACCAATACTTTCCTATGTCCTTTCTAAATCTAAACTTATCTAATTTAAATCCATTACTGCGGGTTCTCTCTTGGAGAGACATCCTCAAGACCTTATTAATATCGCCTTTATTAATACCTATCTTCCACTTATACACTTCGATCAGGTCTCCCCTCATTCTTCGTCTAACAAGTGAATGTAACTTAAGAGTCTTCAATCTTTCTTCATAAGAAAGATTTCTAATGCTATGTATTAATTTAGTCATCCTACGCTGAATGTTTTCTAACGAATTTATGTCCATTCTGTAATATGGAGACCAGAACCGAGCTGCATAATCTTGGTGAGGCCTTACTAATGATGTATAAAGCTGCAGTATGACCTCTGGACTTCTGTTGCTTACACTTCTTGATATAAATCCCAGTAATCTATTTGCCTTATTACGTACGCTTAGGCATTGCTGTCTTGGTTTAAGGTTGCTGCTCACCATAACCCCCAAGTCCTTTTCGCAATCTGTATGGCTAAGTTCGACATCATTTAACTTATAAGTACTAGGGTTATGGGCACTCCCAAGCTTCAGAACCTTGCATTTATCTACATTGAACTGCATCTGCCACTTTTCTGACCAAGAATAGAGTTTGTTTAAATCCTCCTGAAATTCCATAACATCTACGTTCGAATCAATTATCCTACCTATCTTTGTGTCATCGGCGAATTTGCTCATATCACTAGTAATTCCCTCATCAAGATCATTGATATATATTATAAACAACAACGGGCCCCAGACTGATCCCTGTGGAACGCCACTTGTTACAGATTCCCACTCGGATTTAACCCCATTTATGGATACTCTCTGCTTCCTGTCAGTGAGCCATGACTCGATCCACGAGAGCACTTCCCCCAATGCCATGAGCTGCCACTTTCTTTAACAGTCTATGGTGCGGAACTCTATCAAAAGCCTTACTAAAATCTAAGTAAATAATATCAAATTCTTTATCGTGGTCAACAGCCTCAAAAGCTTCACTGAAGAAAGTTAATAAATTAGTTAGACAAGACCGGCCTCTTGTGAATCCATGCTGAGTATCATTAATCAAGCTATGCTTATCGAGATGGCTTCTTATAATCTCAGCTATAATTGACTCTAGTAATTTGCCTACAATTGAGGTCAGGCTTATTGGGCGGTAATTTGATGGTAACGACTTGTCCCCTGTTTTAAAAATAGGAATTACATTAGCCATCTTCCACATATCAGACACTACACCTGTTTGAAGAGATAAATTAAAAATATTAGTTAATGGTTCACAGAGTTCCATTTTGCATTCCTTAAGAACCCTTGAAAAAACCTCATCAGGACCCGGCGACTTATTTTGCTTCAGTCTGTCTATCTGCTTCACAACCATCTCACTAGTGACTGTGATGTTACATAATTTATCTTCTTCTAGCCCACTATAAAAATTAATTACTGGAATATTGTTAGTGTCTTCCTGTGTAAAAACTGAGAGAAAATAATTATTAAAAATCGAGCACATTTCATTCTCTTTGTCAGTAAGGTGCCCATAGTTACTTTTAAGGGGACCTATCTTATCTCTAACTTTTGTTAGAGATAAGACAGACAGACTTCATCCAGTTCCCTACTTGTATGTTTCATAACAATAAAAATGCTTTCAAATGAGCTGATGTAGGTAACAGCTCTTAGCTTGTCAATAAAGTTAAGAATTCTTACCTTGAAAACAGCTTGTCAATAAAGCTAGGAATCCTTAACCTAACCTTTCAAACCCTGTGTAAATGAGAGAGAGAGAGAGAGAAAGAAAGAAAAAGAACAACGGATAGGAAGCTGACGGGAAGGGAAAAAAAGAGTAGGAAGAAGAAAGAGACAATGGCTATCCTATGCCAAAAAGAAACCATTAAAAAAAAAAAAAACTTTTACTTTCATGCGTCAGAACAGTGTATAAGTTATGTGTCTATCTTGTATAATATTGAAAATTATACTTGCATGTTTTTATACATGTGCGTTGTAAGGAATACAACGTTTTATCGTTGTTTCTCCCCCACCGTCCTGCGCGACAAACCTGCGCGCTTCTGCATGCCATTAGAATTCAATTTGAACCGCAATGTGAAGAAAATTCTCATAAATAATGGTAATTTTAGCAATTAAATGCGCAGCAACTTTTTTTTTTTTTTAAATCAAATGAATATGGCTGAGTTTATTAAATCAGTGTTACCAGCTGAGAGCAGCTTGGGCTGGCGGGGCCACGTCATATGAACACAGCATATGTGGCCAGTATATAATATGGCAATACTACATATATTTCTCCCGTCTGTTTCATCTGGCGTTCTGGTACGGATTTTAATTCGCTTTTATTCCATTTCACCTTTTGAGTCTTGCTTCATTCGTGTTAATTTACAATGTTACTGGGTCCAATTTGACTGAAAAGTTTTCGTGATGCTTTGAGTAGCATCTGGTGAAATTTCGGTCTACTGTTGTATAACAGATTTTATTCAGAGTCTGGACAGGATGCAAATGGTGCTTATAGCCATTGTTTGTTTACATAGAGCAAATTTAGCCTCCTTTTGGGCCACTTAAGCGCGCATCTGGGCTTGATGTGGTTTCATCTATGCAGAACTGTGCTTCATCCCGGGTCTTGGATCCCTTGTGATGATACATGAATGTGTGGATATCATAAGTGTGGGTGGTCAAGGGGATGATCCAGGGTTATGTGGAGCTTGAGCGTTAACTGTTAGTGATTCTTAGCATCATTTACTCCCTCCCAACACTGTCTCAGACTTGGCCACACTGTTTTGATGCAACTTGGCTTCATTTAGACTCTAATAAGGCATATCCGAGCTTCATTTCGGTCCACGGCGAGACGTCCTTCAATGAGGCGCCTTAATGCTGACGAATAAAAAGAGCTGGAGCTACCTTCCATTTTAAATAAAACTTGATTACCTTTCATTCTCCAGGAGCTGTAAGACTCCTAAAAGTTCAGCAGTTCTTCGCAAACATAATGTAACCAACAGTGACAGCCACGTCCTCTCCATACGCAGTCAGGATCCGGGTACAGGAGGACCTCTCGAAGTCTTGCGTATTCAGTAACCTCAAGATGGAAATGGTCTCACTGGGCATCACAACGCCCACAGCAACTCGACAACAAAACTATATATTACATAAAGAGACGAGTGGTAAACATCCAGTGAGAGGTTATTATATCTAGTGAGAAAGAAGGAAAACTACATGCAGTGAAAGTTTAGAGGAGTACAGAGAGTTAGTGCATCCAGTGAGATACGAGAGAGGAAAACTTAATGGGTGAAGAGAGTACATGTAATGGGAGTATATCTAGAACGTTTGCAGTCGAGTACTGTAGTTAGGCAGACACACCTGATAAATTTGCGTGTGACAACTTCATATCCCTAAGTTTCAATGTTATTTGTTTGCGACAAGAGCTATACAAGGTAATGTACAGAACTGAGAGGACCAGTTGGTGCATCTCAGCGTAAATATGTGCCTTTTATACTGACATTTATACTGTCCTTTACTATCTCCGCCTTTTTTAAGAACAGCAAAATGGAGGAATCTAAGATGCTTACATAGTTAGGGGAAGTCAGTCTCCATATTCAGTTTTTAAATTATCAGATCAGAGAACTGAGTTTCCCTTAGCTGCAGTGTAGATGGAAATTTTAATAGGCGCTTACATTAAAATCTCGGAGAATTTGACTAAGCCAAGTAAACACGCTGATTGTATATTTTCCTTTAATTAATTACACAGATACGCAAAACATGCGTAATGAATTCCTATAAACACAGAGGTTTTCTTGTGATGTTGCAAAATGTAATACTTCTTAATGATGCAAATATTGTGCTTTGTTAACGGTGAAATTTTTACAATTATCTAATTTAAAAAAAATACTTCAAATGTTTAAAAATCATTGGTTCTAATATCACTCGCAATAAGGAACTTAGGACTGTTGATGTTTTTAATAAAACTAACATTTTGATTCAAGTAACTAATAAGCTAAGAAAATATTACACGTCACAGGCAACACTGTCACAGGCAACACTGTCACAGGCAACACTGTCACAGGCAACACTGTCACAGGCAACACTGTCACAGGCAACACTGTCACAGGCAACACTGTCACAGGCAACACTGTCACAGGCAACACTGTCACAGGCAACACTGTCACAGGCAACACTGTCACAGGCAACACTGTCACAGGCAACACTGTCACAGGCAACACTGTCACAGGCAACACTGTCACAGGCAACACTGTCACAGGCAACACTGTCACAGGCAACACTGCCACAGGCAACACTGCCACAGGCAACACTGCCACAGGCAACACTGTCACAGGCAACACTGTCACAGGCAACACTGTCACAGGCAACACTGTCACAGGCAACACTGTCACAGGCAACACTGTCACAGGCAACACTGTCACAGGCAACACTGTGTCAGGCAACACTGTCACAGGCAACACTGCCACAGGCAACACTGCCACAGGCAACACTGCCACAGGCAACACTGCCACAGGCAACACTGCCACACGCTACACTGCCCCACACTACACTGTCCCACGCTACACTGCCACACGCTACACTGCCACACACTACATTGTCCCACGCTACACTGCCCCACACTACTATGCCCCACGCTACTCTGCCCCCACACTACACTGCCCCACGCTACACTGCCCCACGCTACACTGCCCCACACTACACTGCCCCACGCTACACTGCCACACGCTACACTGCCACACACTACACTGTCCCACGCTACACTGCCCCACACTACACTGTCCCACGCTACACTGCCACACGCTACACTGCCCCACACTACATTGTCCCACGCTACACTGCCACACGCTACACTGCCCCACACTACACTGCCACAGGCAATACTGCCCCACACTACACTGCCCCACGCTACACTGTCCCACGCTACACTGTCCCACGCTACACTGCCCCACGCTACACTGCCCCACGCTACACTGCCCCCACACTACACTGCCCCATACTACACTGCCCCCACACTACACTGCTTCACACTACACTGCTTCACACTACACTACCCCACGCTACACTGCCCCACGCTACACTGCCCCCACACTACACTGCCCCATACTACACTGCCCCACACTACACTGCCCCACACTACACTGCCCCCACACTACACTGCCCCCACACTACACTGCTACACACTACACTGCCCCACGCTACACTGCCACACGCTACACTGCCCCCACACTACACTGCCCCATACTACACTGCTTCACACTACACTGCTTCACACTACACTGCTTCACACTACACTGCCCCACGCTACACTGCCCCACGCTACACTGCCCCCACACTACACTGCCCCCACACTACACTGCTTCACACTACACTGCTTCACACTACACTGCCCCACGCTACACTGCCCCACGCTACACTGCCCCACACTACTATGCCCAATGGAAATAAGTCACTCTGTCTGACTTTTTTGGGTTATCCCAGGTTCTCTACACATATGCTGCTATGTATGATAATTCTATGTAACTGTATTTGTGTATACCTGAATAAACTTACTTACTCTGCCCCACACTACACTGCCCCACGCTACTCTGCCCCACGCTACTCTGCCCCACACTACACTGCCCCACGCTACTCTGCCCCACACTACACTGCCCCACGCTACTCTGCCCCACTACACTGCCCCACGCTACTCTGCCTCACGCTACTCTGCCCCACTACACTGCCCCACGCTACTCTGCCCCACTACACTGCCCCACGCTACTCTGCCCCACACTACACTGCCCCACGCTACTCTGCCCCACTACACTGCCCCACGCTACTCTGCCCCACACTACTCTGCCTCACGCTACTCTGCCCCACGCTACTCTGCCCCACGCTACTCTGCCCCACGCTACTCTGCCCCACGCTACTCTGCCCCACACTACACTGCCCCACGCTACTCTGCCCCACTACACTGCCCCACGCTACTCTGCCCCACTACACTGCCCCACGCTACTCTGCCCCACACTACTCTGCCTCACGCTACTCTGCCCCACGCTACTCTGCCCCACGCTACTCTGCCCCACGCTACTCTGCCCCACCCTACGCGGCCCCACGCTACTCTGCCCCACTACACTGCCCCACGCTACTCTGCCCCACTACACTGCCCCACGCTACTCTGCCCCACTACACTGCCCCACGCTACTCTGCCCCACTACACTGCCCCACGCTACTCTGCCCCACACTACTCTGCCTCACGCTACTCTGCCCCACGCTACTCTGCCTCACGCTACTCTGCCCCACGCTACTCTGCCCCACACTACACTGCCCCACGCTACTCTGCCCCACTACACTGCCCCACGCTACTCTGCCCCACTACACTGCCCCACGCTACTCTGCCCCACACTACACTGCCCCACGCTACTCTGCCCCACTACACTGCCCCACGCTACTCTGCCCCACACTACTCTGCCTCACGCTACTCTGCCCCACGCTACTCTGCCCCACGCTACTCTGCCCCACGCTACTCTGCCCCACGCTACTCTGCCCCACACTACACTGCTCCACACTACACTGCCCCACGCTACTCTGCCCCACACTACAGTGCCCCACACTACACTGTCACACGCTACAGTGCCCCACACTACACTGCCACACGCTACAGTGCCCCACACTTCACTGCCCCACGCTACACTGCCCCACGCTACACTGCCCCACGCTACACTGCCCCACGCTACACTGCCCCATGCTACACTGCCCCATGCTACACTGCCCCACGCTACACTGCCCCACGCTACACTGCCCCACGCTACACTGCCCCATGCTACACTGCCCCACGCTACACTGCCCCACGCTACACTGCCCCACGCTACACTGCCCCACGCTACACTGCCCCATGCTACACTGCCCCACACTACACTGCCCCACACTACACAGCCACACTACACAGCCACACTACACAGCCACACTACACAGCCACACTACACAGCCACACTACACAGCCACTCGCTAACGCTACTCGGTCACACGTTACAAACAGCCTTCCTCGTTCTCTCTCCATACTGCTAGTTTCTCTCTTCCCTCATGTCTATGGCAAGCTTCCAGACAGTTTTTTTTCCAAGTCTCATAACCCTGCCCGAAGGCTAGGTTTTCCTGTTAATCGCCTGATCATCCAAGTTATTGCTGCCCGCAGCCACCAGCTCCACATATCTTCATAACCAGCCTGATAAGTCTCCTCATGCAGGAATTTTAGATCCTTTTTGGAGACCTTTTTCCAGCGATATTTCTAACATTTGCTGGTAGAATCTAGAAGGTTCGTAGACCTTAAAGATGAGTCGTAAATCTTAGATTTTGATGAGTTGTTGACCTTAATTTTTGATGGATTTTGATTGGTTGATCTTGGATATTGATAAATTGACCTTATTAGATGTTCATGAGTTGTAAACCTCATACGATGATGACTTCTAGGACACTGAAGCTGACGAGTTGTTGACCTTAAATGATAATATGGTCAAATTATTTTAACTTTTATTCGGGGCTTCAACGCCCCGTACATTCCATTGGACTTGTTCCTGGTCTCTTCCTATTTCTCTAGCTCCAGTACGCCACTATTTTAATTAACGGAATTTAGGCCACAATCTCATTGAACCCAACTTCCCATCTAACTCCATGATACTTTCCAGTGTCTCTTACTTTGCATGAGCAGCTAAAGATCTGGGTAGAAGAGGAACAGGGAATAATAATGAAATGAGAAACAGACTTGCTGCATAAGGCAAACTAAGAACTGAAGGAGTTCCACTCTGTGGCCCTGTTGACTCTTATCAAGGGTGGCAGCTACCAGGCCATGTCCTGCCAGTGTCAACACCGGGAGTAAATGAATTCTCTCTACGCAACCGATGAGACAGTGTAGGGGAGTGAGACTTCCTTGTGTTTGGGTGTTCATTTGCCTACTTTGTAATTAGCTATTTGTAGTAAAAGATCATAGATTATGTTCGTGGTATGTCGCCACCTATAATTTGTTCCTTCGTGAATTGTTTAAAAAAATCGAGATAGTTGCTTCACCAACATCTCTTGAACCCATATTTTTCTTTTAATGTGTATATACGAATATTTGACTACCACCACCAATAAAAATCTAATTCCTTTCGGTTACTCAGTCTTATCTTCCCTTTCCTCTCTTACTACTAATCAATTCTCTTTCGGTTTCCTTTCGTGTCCATTTATCCCCATTACGTTTTATTTAAAATCAAATATTTGTTCAAGCATCAAAGAAACGAGATAACGAGGTTTTCAGAACTGTGACTCGCCTCTAAAATCAAAGAATTTTCCCCAAGTGTGAAACAGAAAATAACTCTTTGGTCTCCTGAGAGATTGTTTGGAGACGTGTGACGTGCCTTCAGTTGTGGAGTGTCTTTCGTCAATGTCATGAGTACAACAGAAGCAACGGTTCCGAAAAAGAGGAGGTCCGATTGCTGAAATTGTTTATCCTCTTCCTCGGGAATAAACCTATTCATTCTAGATATAAATTATTCGTGTGTGAGGGATCTTGAGATATTGTACATCTAAAAAAAAAAATCTTTTACTATGGTACTCTTAAATCTGACTGTTGTCCTAAAATTTAAAAAAAAATGAAAAATACCAGTCCTATTGGCAGTACCCAGTATTACCCCTTTCACTGTCTTTTCAAAAGAAACGTAATTCCTTTGTATTGGGAAATCAAACGATTCTCCTTTTCTTTCCAAGCAGCCTGCAACTTCTTGATTTCAAATGGATATTTCCTTCATTATTGTTCGCCATTTTCAACCCCTGGAGTCTCTTTCTTGCCTCGCTACGGGAAATAAAGGACAGACCGACAGACAGACGGGGGGGAGGGGGAATGGCAGAGGACAAGATAAAGTGAGAAAAGGTGAGTAGAAGGGTTAGGAACAGAAAATTGGGGGGAGAGGGAGAGCTCTAAGGTAGAGGGAGGGAGAGCTCTAAGGTAGAGGGAGGGAGAGCTCTAAGGTAGAGGGAGGGAGAGCTCTAAGGTAGAGGGAGGGAGAGCTCTAAGGTAGAGAGAGAGAGAGAGAGAGAGAGAGAGAGAGAGAGAGAGAGAGAGAGAGAGAGAGAGAGAGAGAGAAAGAGGGAGGGAGGGAGGGAGGGAAGGAGAGAGAGACAGACGGGGGGGTGGAGGGGGCGTTCCAGTCAATCATCATAATGTCTGCCAACATAAAAGGCTTCATTACCAATATTGGTAAACTAACGCTCAGCTTCGTAAACATTCACTCTCCTGATATGGCTGCCGCACTGGACACATTCCTGGAGGACTGACCTACAGTAGGATAACAGTTCTTAGCTTGTAAAATGTGATGAAGCTGGATAGCAGTTCTTAGCTTGTAAAATAAGCTGTGGTAGGAAAACAGCTTATGAAAGAAATGCAAGAATTGAGCCTAACTCCCCTACGCATCCCGTACAGTAATCGTAAATCAGATTAGGGAGAAGGGGTGGGTAAAAGAGAGTGAATAATGGAAGGAGAAAGGGAAAGTAGAAAAAGAAGTGCGAGAGACTGAAAGGAGAAAAAGGGAAGAGGAAATATAAGTGAACGAGGATGAAGAAAAAGTTGGTCGAGAGAAAAAGAATGGACAAAGTGAGAAGAAAAGGAAACTAGAGTGGAAGAAGAGAGAGAAAAGCAATGGTTAATGCGATGAGTCCTAAGAATGTCACAAGAATAAGAAAACATTCTCGCAAGCAGGCAATAAGCCATATACAAAAGAAGTGTCAAACAGACACGAAATAAAAGGAGGAAAATCACTTCTTCAAAGAATTATCTTTTCGTTCTTAAATGGTCTTTATTGACAAAATTCGGTTATCACTATATGTTTCTCCTTTTAGTAACATCAGTGGAAGTTACCGCAGTACCGGCAACTTGAAAAATGGGTTGGGCGATTGTTTTTGTTAGTGGGTTTGAGAAAAACTTATCAAGTATAGGCCAGTAGGCCTGTTGCAGTGTTCCTTCTCTCTGATGTTCTTTTGGGTTAACAATAACACATCCGATGCGCGCTCAACGGAGATGTTAGGTTAGGTTGCACCTAAGCATCGACCTCAAATATCTTGGCTTAAAATGCGTTCGCGACAGAGAAAATCAGGTACCAGAGGTTCGTGAGTCGCAATTCATTATTGAGAAAGAGAGAGAACGAGAACTCGTTAGCTTTGTAAATTATGTCGAGAATTTGCAATTTACGTCAATTTCTGTTGTGTAATCCCACGTTACTTGAATCGTTACCCCTCAAGGAAGGTTCCTTGATGTTGGTGAGGGGCTCTTGATTTAGGGAACTGGATCTGTGCTCCAGTTCCCCGAATTAAGCCTGAATGCCTTCCACATCCCCCCCAGGCGCTGTATAATCCTCAGGGTTTAGCGCTTCCCCCTTGATTATAATAATAATTGAATCGTTACGCTAAAGATGCATTGTTGGACACAAATCAGATGTGTTGTTGCAAATAATGCAAAGGCACATTATTGGACATAATGCAAAAGACGCACTCTTTGATGTTACGCAAAGATGCACTGTGGAGCACGTTACACAAAGATGTATTGTGGGAACTTAAGCAAAGACGCATTTGTAATGTGCTGCGTAACGCAAATACCCTAGTCCGTATTTCTTTCTCTCTCTCTCTCTCTCTCTCTCTCTCTCTCTCTCTCTCTCTCTCTCTCTCTCTCTCTCTCTCTCTCTCTTTTCTCTCTCTCTTTTCTCTCTCTCTTTTCTCTCTCTTTTGTTTGTGTGTGTGTGTGTGTGTGTGAGAGAGAACTAACGCTGCAAGAAATGGTAATGGGGGACGTTCGAGCCTTTTTTTTTTCTGTGCATTTCTCCCTCTCAGAATTAAAGTCTATCATTTGCAGCGACGCTACGCATTCCCAAATCGCTCTGATAGTCAGCTTTAGGTAGGCAGTGGCAGTGGGATTGGGATGGGGGGAGGGGGGAGTGAGGCATGCGGTGAGGCAGTATACTGAGCTGCCTCGACACTCAATATCAGAGCAAAAAAAAAAAAAAAGTCTGGCTTATAATTTTGAAAAATAAAAACTAGTTTAATGCGCCTCTAAGACTATTCAAAATACTCTGGTAGTTAGAATAGTCTGTAGCCTCGTCGCTAAGTTTAACGATTTTTTTTTTCACTCACAATTAACATTTCTGAATTTGTTAATTCCCCGCAAAACGGAACGAAAAAATGTCTTAAATCTTTGGTTTTAACATATTTCTTTTTTTTTTTTTTTTTGAGTAAGCACTTTCATATGAGACTTTGTAATAAAAATAATTAAAGCTTCAATGACACACGTGATTATACAGTAAGAAGGGCATATCTCTATGTACATATACTAAAAGACTATTTTTATTAATCTCTTAGAGATTAAAGTGGTCTTAGCTGGCAGTGTGTGAAAGGTATACATACACTGAAAGTATGTTTAGGTGAATGGACACACAACGTTCTGTATGTTTTATTTAGCCGGAACAGACGACAGGCAGAAGTTGGCTTTCATCTGGAACGTGGACCCTCCTGGACGGTAGAGGATTTTGCCAGGTGAATCAAACTGAGACTTGATATATCGCCTCCCAATCGAAATGGAGCTTAAATTAAACATCCAGAGAGTTGCGTATGTCTACTGATTGATGTAAAGTGATAAACAGCTTTTATAACTCAAACCATACCACGGGTGGGGATAGAACCCGCGATCAGAGTCTCAAAACTCCAGACCGTTTGCAATCGTGTCATTACGATTTCGTGAGTCATTTTAACGGCTTTGAGGGGACTTGAGCTAGAGTTCGTCACGGCCACGCTAGCTGTAAAAACTTGCACTTGTGGTCACAGTGGTGCCTATGCTAACCTTCCTATGGTGTAGAAATATACCTACTTGGACGAATTTTATTGTGGCTAGCGAGTCTCAAAACTCCGGTCTGGAGTTTTGAGACTCTGATCGCGGGTTCTATCCCCATCCGTGGTATGGTTTGTTTGCAATCGTGTCATTACGATTTCTTGAGTCATTTTATAACTCCCGTGGGGTCGATAAGCCGTCAAGATAATGAAGCCTTCTCAAACCTGAAGCTGAATTTAATGATCATACAATAAAGATAAAGTTTGCTCAAGAAACTATGTAAGTATTTTTTTTTCCAGCAGTGAGGAAAACAAAGTAGTGAAAAGTCAGGTGCATGCGAGTAGTATGCTGAAAAAATGCGAGTATACAGAGACCACGACTCTGGGTATTTTAAAGCCGACCTCCAACCATCACTGGCTGAAAAAAAAAACTATTATGAATCGAAAACGAAAAGGATGAAAACATGTATGGAAGGAAAATCGGAGAATAATGATTTAAGCAAAAAAAAAAAAAAATTGGTGAGCATGTACAGGATAGACAAGAAAGCATGACTAGAAGCAAGAATGAAAGGGGGAAAATGTTTCTTTGAACCTAGAAAGGAAGGAGAAAGACTTGTCTTGAGCTAAAGGAGGAAAGATGGACCGGATTAAAAAACAAACGTAAACAAGTCTTCAGCCTCAAAGATAAGCGTTGTGTAGAATGAAAGCAACGGTTAAAAATGTCTAGGACATAATACCAAAATTAGATTAGAAAAGTTAACTGAAGCAAAACAAAAAATTACTTACTCTCCTGACTCAAGTCCCCTCAAAGCCTAGCATTAACAGTTTCTCTGTTATAGTGTATTTAAAAAAAGAAATTATAGTTAATAGTGAGTCTTCTGGTTAATTCCACGTTTATATCTTTGACTTTTCAGTCTGTGATTCAGCTAGAATTTTTATTCGTTTTCAGTGTTGTCATAAATATAATTTAATATGATTACTGACATTTTTACCTACCATTTTCCTAAAGAATAAAGAGGGATTTTTGTTACTGGTATTGTTTTGGTATTGTCAATGCTAGCATTATTTTTCTGCCTCTGGAGTTTTAAGTAACTACAGTGTTACTAGCCTTGTTATCTTTTGGTCATACTGAAGAAACTCCAAGACTTGTCAATCTTGTTACAACACCTGACAGCTCTATTGAGCCTCTTATCGAAGTTATGATATTTTCCTAAGATCGTTGTAAGATGAATCTATTTTATTAAGAGTTAGGTGAAGGATTTGCTGTAAGAGAAAATCTTGCTTGTAACATTATATCAGGTTATACGAGTGTACTGGAGGTCACTGGAGTTTCCTCAATGTCTTTTGTTGCTGACCCTGTTTATGGTACCTAATGGCATTTGTAGCAAAAAAAAAATGAATATGGATGAGAATTAAAAAAGGAAAAAGATAAAAAATAGTTTTAATATATAAACACTAGAACCAAAGGTGGTAGGCAGAATGGGTTAAGAGTGACAGGAGGGAAAAGCGCTAGGTGTCAGCCGTGGAGCAGCACGAACAAGATTAACTGTGTAATAAAGAAGGTCTGCTGCTGTTCCTCCCAGACTCTGCCTTGTTTAATTACACCAGAACCTTGACTGTTTCTCAAAAGTAAATTACACGTTTTCTCACTTCTTTTTTAAAACTCGCTTTATTCACAAGTAATTAAATATACGAGTGTGTTGCCCAAGTGTATATTTTGAAGCATACAAATGAATAGGATTAAGTAAAGGAAAGGAGCTGTTGCATCTGTGGCTCTAGAAAAAGTATATAATAAGACATTCAAGGAATAACTGGAAAGGTGTTGAGAACTATAGCAAATTGTTGACAGCTGTAAAGTTATGGGTAAAAAGAGATTCATATCGGTGTAAGATGAGGAGAGTTTTTCCCTGCAAAAGCTGTCTTAGAGAAATATGTAATGTGACTGTCATTATTTAATGTCTTTTGGGCTTCAGCGTGTAGGTGAAAATTTGTCAGTATACTAAAATAGTTAAAAAACTTGGAATTGTTGGAGCCTGTGCAACTACTGACGAATGGATCTTGTAGTCGGTTTCAATGAAAGTTTTAAGTTGTCAATTTTATTTAACATTTTCTGTATAATAACCGGAGAATGTCTCTTATGACTGAACTCAATCATCGACCTTTTAAGGAAACACTTTTGTTGACCTGGGTTAATGTTGGTACCAGTTTGTCAGTTTTATTGATAAAATTGGTAAAAATGCAGCACTGGACATTATGCAATAAATTTTGAATCTAAATCCGTTTTAATTCAAGGTTTCAACACCGATAACTTAAGAAGGCAACTTACGGGTGGCTTAAGTATTGGTGTTTTCTGGGACTGTGATCTCTGTGTGATAACTAGGGAATGCCTCTTCCGATTGGCTGTATGGTGTATATTACATAGTGGAAGGTTCGAACTGGTTTGGGATTGAGTAGATGCAAATGAGCCATTTTATTGAGGAAATGGGGATGTTAGTTTCCGCACAATAACTTGTTAATGTCTCGTTTGATTCCATATCTTCAATATGGTTATCTAACTATATTACAAATTTGTGCTACCTATTGTATTCCTTTTGTGCTCATTGAGGTAGAGGGGATTGGGCTTATTGGAAACTGGGATCTCTCTCTCTCTCTTGGATCGTCCAGTGAGCGAATCTCATCTAATTTTCATTGCAGTTCTCTTTTTTAATAATGTAAAACTTGTATTGTTTTCTGTTTCTTGTTACGGAGACGGAAGTCGAGCAGCTGCCTTGAAGCGAGTCACTTGTTGTGTAGTCGAGCAGCTGCCTTGAAGCGAGTCACTTGTGTAGTCGAGCAGCTGCCTTGAAGCGAGTCACTTGTTGTGTATCCCGCCATTGATGAAGCTGTAGGCAAGCCTTGGGCATGATGCTAGTGGCATCACACTGGGTACATCACTCGGGGGCGCATCACTCGGGGCACATCACTCGGGGGCACATCACTCGGGGGCACATCACTCGGGGGCACATCACTCGGGGGGCACATCACTCGGGGGCACATCACTCGGGGCGCATCACTCGGGGGCGCATCACTCGGGGGCGCATCACTCGGGGGCGGGGGCGCATCACTCGGGGGCGCATCACTCGGGGGCGCATCACTCGGGGGCGCATCACTCGGGGGCGCATCACTCGGGGGCGCATCACTCGGGGGCGCATCACTCGGGGGCGCATCACTCGGGGGCGCATCACTCGGGGGCGCATCACTCGGGGGCGCATCACTCGGGGGCACATCACTCGGGGGCATCACTCGGGGGCGCATCACTCGGGGGCGCATCACTCGGGGGCGCATCACTCGGGGGCGCATCACTCGGGGGCGCATCACTCGGGGGCGCATCACTCGGGGGCGCATCACTCGGGGGCGCATCACTCGGGGGCGCATCACTCGGGGGCGCATCACTCGGGGGCGCATCACTCGGGGGCGCATCACTCGGGGGTGCATCACTCGGGGGTGCATCACTCGGGGCACATCACTCGGGGGCACATCACTCGGGGGCACATCACTCGGGGGCACATCACTCGGGGGCACATCACTCGGGGCACATCACTCGGGGCGCATCACTCGGGGGCGCATCACTCGGGGGCGCATCACTCGGGGGCGCATCACTCGGGGCACATCGCTCGGGGGCGCATCACTCGGGGGCGCATCACTCGGGGGCACATCACTCGGGGGCACATCACTCGGGGGCACATCACTCGGGGGCACATCACTCGGGGCACATCACTCGGGGCACATCACTCGGGGCACATCATGGAAGGTTAGTGGAGGACCTACATTTTTGTGGCTGTAAAGTTTACACTGTTATGGGGGAGACTACATGATACTTTAATAATCTTTTACTTTTTTAAGTATTTTATATTGAATTAATTATTTAGAAGCCCCTTCTTACACAGGCCCAAAAATTTTAAGCAATATGGACTTAGTCGCTTCTTGGGGCCCCTCTGGGATTAGGGGCCCTCAAGCTTAAGCTCCATTAGTTACATAGTAGATCCGTCCCTGCTGAAGGTGACAGTGAGGATCGTAGTGACAGGCAGGAGTCTGGTGGACTTCCATTTTTAACATTTGTTTAAAACAGTGACGAACACTGTCTTTTTCTTGACCTACCTGAGCAATGTCACTTCACCAGTCAACTCTGGGATGATGAGGTTATATTCCTATACTTTATCACTCGTAAGTCTGGTGTGTGTGTGTGTGTGTGTGTGTGTGTGTGTGTGTGTGTGTGTGTGTGTGTGTGTGTGTGTACGTACTCGCCTAATTGTACTCACCTAATTGTGGTTGCAGGGGTCGAGACTCAGCTCCTGGCCCCGCCTCTTCACTGATCGCTACTGGATCCTCTCTCTCTCTCTGCTTCCTGAGCTTTGTCATACCTCTTCTTAAAACTATGTATGGTATGTGTGTGTGTGCGTGTGTGTGTGTGCGTGTGTGTGCGCGCGCGCGCGCGTGCTGGTCTGTTTCACTGTGTTGTCTGTTCTCGTATATGCTGGGCTCATAGAAGATATGATCCAGCTCCTGGGCCCTGTTATTTCTTTTTTAATTTTCTGATAAGGCGCATCTTCTATCTACTTTTTCCTTCGTGCAACTGAGATCAACATTGATTTAAGAGACGTAAAAAAAAAAATTGCTTAATTTATCCATATCTGTTTATGCATATTTTCTCATAAAGCGAACACGTGTATAACGTATAACTCAATAAACTGGCGAGTGAAGGCACTCGGGCGATGAACGAAAAAACACAAGGAAAATAATGATCCCGTAATATTTATATGTAAAAATTCCCGTACAAAATTCCGTTTTGAAAATGTGGTTGTATTGCTGTGGGCGGCAGATGTGTGTAAGCTCATTAGCTTTATTAATTAAGCTCGCCTCCATGTATGTGTTGGTGTCTAGTGCAGTATTTTTTTTTTATCCTTTTTATAAGTCGAGTGTCCCGACCAAGTCATGAGAATTTCCCTTATGCTCCCCGGGTATATGAATAGCTACCTGGAAGGTAAAACGTCAAGTAGGGTAAAAGATAGATGCACGTATGTCAGAGCAAGTGTGTGTGTGTGTGTGTGTGTGTGTGTGTGTGTGTGTGTGTGTGTGTCGCTCAAAGATGACCTGAAAAAATCTGACACTCCGTGTGACTCGTTCGTCAGTGACCTGAAGAATCTTCAGGTAACGATATCATATAATACCAACAAGACGAATATGCAGCACCTTTATTGCCGAAACGTTTCACTTGTATAACAGTCGTCTTCTCTTGAATACAAGCGAATACAACACGATACAGTAAAGGTAATTTTGAGGTGATCAGTCCCTGGGCCTTGGGTAGGAGTTGGTCATTTCCTCAAGCTTGATGGACTGACTACCTCAAGATACTATAACTGCTGTCCCCAGTGTTAAATTCCATGTATTCGACTGAAAAAGTCTCTTGTGTTGGTGAAACGTTTTGGTAATAAAATAAAAATACGCAGGTGCTGCAAGTGTTCCATATGTCTTATTCGTCAATGACCTCAACGAGGACTGGAAGAGCATCGCCAATGATTCCTGGTGACTTCATGTGACTCCGTCAAGGTCACCTGAACAAGAAAGGAAAATTAAAATGAAATACGTCTTTTGAAACTTGGCATCCAGGATGTATGGCGACCCCCCTTGTAGGAGGAATGTATACTTTAGTGCCAAGTAATCTTTAGGGAAGAGACTGGTCTCAGCTGATGATCACTTGTGATACCTCAGCCTCAGCTACCTCGGCTAATCAATTCCCATGTCTCGGCTGCCTCAGCTGATCGATTGTGTTGCAGCTGTTGCCTCGGCTGCCTCAACTTGTCGACTGTGATACCTTGTATACCTAAGCTTTTCAGTTATGCTGTCTCAGTGCCTCACCCGATAGACTGTGATGCTTCAGTTGGTCGACTGTAATGCCTCAAGATCTTGTTGGTCTATAAATAGTTTATCCATCAGGAGTGTAAAGGCTTCTACAAGCTTTCTACAAGTTGTCGCAGCAGCATCAATAGTGATAGTCTGAAGTCCAAACTATACAATTTCCTTTACAATCTCTCTAAACACTTTTGGACATGAAAGGTTACATATCTCGTGTGGAGGAGAGGGGAGAGGCTTCTCCTATAATGTAATGGCCTTGTCTATCCAAACAGAATTAGAACTAGGTAGACAGTTTAAATATACTTGGCAGATAGCCTTGGTAAAGACAAACTTTCGTATATTTCATTTTTTTTTACACAGGGTTTGACAAGGTTAGTTTAAGGATCCCTAGCTTTATTGACAACCTATTTACAGGTTAAGGATTCCTAACTTTATTGGCAAGCTAAGAGCTGTTACCTACATCAGCTCATTTGAAAACATTTTTATTGTTATGAGACATACAAGTAGTCTGTCTCTCTCTCTCTCTCTCTCTCTCCCGGTGAAATGGAAATGAAGCATTATTGTCTTAAGCTTACCAATACTATTATTATAATTTCGTAAAACATTAAGCCGTACTAGCTAAAGAAATGCACAATATGGTAAATAAGCGTATATTGCAATTATTGCATTCTAAAATGCAGGAAAAAAGAAGAGTAGCATTCCCAAAAGAGTGCTAAACGTTTATCAGAGTTTTTCCTTTTTTTTTTTTGTGCGAGTGAGGTAGCACCTCACTCGATCGTTGCTGTCTTATATGTAATATAAATATATATTTCCGTAAAATAGGAGAGAAAAATATGGGGGGGGGGAATTTATCCAGATCTTGGAAACTCCAGAATTATTCAAGATGTTACGATAAAAATATTTCTTTTCCTTTCCCATGAGAAAACTGAGAGGAAGGGAGGCGTGGCAAGACTGGTCGAGTTTTTAAAGCAAAAATTGAAACAGAATTTGAATGAGCAAACAAGTGAGTTTCTCGGTGGTGAACTGAGGATGTGTTGAGGCAGGAGGAGAAGGATGGAATTTGTGAGTGATGAATAGCAGGCTCGTGTGTGTGTGTGTGTGTGTGTGTGTGTGTGTGTGTGTGTGTGTGTTATATGCATTTACAGTGGGATATCCCTGTAGACTCTTAAGCATACCACGTCCACCCATGGATTATAAACAGTCCCACCGAGACAGACCCGTGGAGGAGAAAATATCCTAAATATTACTTAACAATGCCTTGGGAATTAGCAAAGGTCGCCTGTGTAGGGGTAAAGACACCGTCGAACACAGGTGTATCTGCAGCAGTACGTCAGCTGATCAGTTTGGGCTCTTTGATCTCGTCTGTAATACGTCAGAAGAGAAGTACGCCAGACACGAAGTGGACGGTGATATCAAGCGAAGTCTGGCCACAGAGTTGCCCAGCAGAACGGGAACCTCAGGTCGATGGAAGCTAGAAGCTCCAAGATGGAGACATCAGTATACTCTGGAAAGACTGTAAGCAGATTGCATGTGACTACATCAACAACGGCTGAAATGTACCTAGAATAGTCTGAAGCTGAAGGGGGTGGTGGTGCTGCAGAGAGGAGTATAGGAGTGCTAGGGGAAGAAAATACACAGCTTCTGGGAGTGTCAGATATCTTCTGAAGTTCATCTTTCCTCTTCTCCGAGGCTAAGGATCCCCCAGTAAGCACTAGGGGTGACTCTCTCTCTCTCTCTCGCTCTCGCTCGCTATCGCTCGCTCGCTCACTCGCTCACGCACACATACAACCCAGTAGCGGCCAGTGAAGAGGCGACGCCAGATGACGACTCGACCCCTGCAAACACAAGTAGGTGAGTGCCCACACACACAAATATAGTACAATATAAAACTTGCGATTTTGGCTAAAATAGCAACGCTGTTCTTGTTGTATAAGGCAAGCAAAAATTTGCTTATGCAGTAATTTCGAAAAATGTATTTCATTGTGTTTGTTTATTATTAAATTATTGTAAACGTACCTAAAATATATTTAGTTGGTTTAGGCTAAATTAAATTGCGCTTGTTATAATAAGGTTAGATAAGTTTTCTAAGGTTCATTTGGTACATAATTATTAATTTTTACATTAACATAAATGAAAATAAAATATATCTTTAAACGTATAAGAGAAAATTTTAGAGAGGACTTAATTTTAAACGAGTTCTTGCTAACTGACCAGTTTTACCTATTCTAATGCTTTATTATTCACCTCAGTGTGTCAAGCTTGACCGAAAATATTTGTGATTTCTCTTCCTTTGTAATATTGGTTACTTTCCACACCATCCCAGTCCTCTCCTGCTTCTCCAGTGCAAGACAGGTATACAATACCGACAAGATGAAAGTTAAGACACTTGTGCAACATCTGGTTATCTTTATTGTAAACGTTTTGCCATCCAGTGGCTTTATCAATACAGATTCTGTATTGATAAAGCCACTGGATGGCGAAACGTCTACAATAAAGATAACCAGTTGTTGCACAAGTGTCTTAACTTTCATCCTGCTTCTCCTCCTGCTTCTCCTCCTCCTCTTCCTCCTGCTTCTCTTCCTCCTGCTTCTCTTCCTCCTGCTTCTCTTCCTCCTGCTTCTCTTCCTCCTGCTTCTCTTCCTCCTGCTTCTCTTCCTCCTGCTTCTCCTCCTCCTGCTTCTCCTCCTCCTGCTTCTCCTCCTCCTGCTTCTCCTCCTCCTGCTTCTCCTCCTCCTGCTTCTCCTCCTCCTGCTTCTCCTCCTCCTGCTTCTCCTCCTCCTGCTTCTCCTCCTCCTGCTTCTCCTCCTCTTGCTTCTCCTCCTCCTTGCTTCTCCTCCTCTTGCTTCTCCTCCTCCTGCTTCTCCTCCTCCTGCTTCTCCTCCTCCTGCTTCTCCTCCTCCTGCTTCTCCTCCTCCTGCTTCTCCTCCTCTTGCTTCTCCTCCTTCTGCTTCTCCTCCTTCTGCTTCTCCTCCTTCTGCTTCTCCTCCTCCTGCTTCTCCTCCTTCTGCTTCTCCTCCTTCTGCTTCTCCTCCTTCTGCTTCTCCTCCTTCTGCTTCTCCTCCTTCTGCTTCTCCTCCTTCTGCTTCTCCTCCTTCACCTCAAATGACCATGATTGATAATTCAATTCTCTGCCTGCCACCGTCCCCTTGTGTGGCCTCGTCCTGCTACTTCAAAATGTCTCTGATTTATTCTCTCTCTCTCTCTCTCTCTCTTTCTCTTTCTCTTTCTCTTTCTCTGTTTCGAAGACGGTGCACTTTAACGTTATTTTCAAGGGAACTGTGTTAGTTATGGCTATTTGTTCAGTTTGGAGAGGACAGACACAGAGACAGTCAGAGACCAAATAACAAAAAATCAGATGATCCTTATCGAATTTATCTGCCGAGACTGACCCGCTACACTTTACCTCTAGTTATACCAGATGGCTAAGAAATCGTGACTGAGGCTCTGGTCATGTGAAATAAGGCGTCAATGTGTCATCAGGAAATGCGACTCACGCTACAGGGACGAGTATACTCACCTGCTCGCGTATTCAGCGAGTAGGAATCTTTGAGGACGTCTGAGCACAGTTCAGACCTCTACAACACAGTTGTCATTAAAGATTTGTTAAATTTTACCATGAATTAAGGAAAAATCCTAGACTTCACCTTACGAAACAAAGCAAATGCGATGGTAATTATGGAAAAAGTGGATTATAGTGGAGAAATGAACATGTTATTAGAAGACTTACGTCTCTCTTAAAATGCTTCTATATCTTTGATTGACAAGCAAACCCCCTCCACTTGCATTATATATTATTGTCAGTCAATTATGCATAAACATACGTTCATATTCATTAACCTTAACTGACTTAATCTAACATAACTGAGAATAGGAATGACTAAATTTAAGTAATATGTTAGAGAGACAGCGAGACGCAGTTGAGAGAAAACCAAACACTTATAAGAGGCGAGGTTGCTCTGTGAAACTGAGGTGGAGGAGAGGTTTAGTGGCAGAGGCGAGGCTACTGTGGGAAGCTGAGGCGGAGAAGAGGTTGCTGTGGGAGGATGAGGCACCAGGGATGCAGTTTTATATCATTCATCTCTGCTACTTAGCGTACATTCATTTTCACTCTTTAAACTTGCAAATTTCACACCTTAAATGGAACACAACCGCATTCAAGAGGGAAAAAAAGATTAAAACTGGAGATGAAAAGAATGCCTTCTGAAGAATATGAAGAAGAATGAAACAAAACACAATACTGAATGAGAGAGTTGTGAATGAAAAATATTTCTGGAGACAATGATGTATTTTATTACTGCATTGTGACTGTATTGTTTTAGGGCAACGTGTGTGAGGCCATCGTCTGGAGATTATTATTATTATTATTATTATTATTATTATTATTATTATTATTATTAATAATATTATTATTATTAATAATAATAATAATATAATTATTATTATTATTATTATTATTATTATTATTATTATTAGAGCCACAAAGGATCGTACAATGCATAGGGAATCATCATCAAATCTACGGATGGGAGAGTAGCTTTGATTCCTTGATCAAAAGACCTTCAGTAGCATCAAGATATCGCCTTCCTTCCCTGAAGTGAGCGACATGAGTAAGTTGCCACCTGGCGATGATTCAAGTGACCATCTAGCTGTTTAAAAAGACCGAGACGCTGCTGAAACCATCTAATGCTTGAAAAATAACTTGAGGTTCTTGAAGTAGCTCGTTATCTTCGAGCCTTGAGAGGCGCAGTAATGACTCGGACTGGACCAAGGGATTATGGCTAGGAATGGCCTCGTTACCCATTAAGAAATTCTATCAACCTTCACTTGCAACTTTCTCTTTTCTCGGTTTTCTAATCTTTCTTTATCATTTCCCTTTTCTTTGTTTTCTGCTAAATGTTCTACAACTTCGCTGTCAACTATTGTTTTATTCTCATTTGAAGTCTCATTTTTTTCTAATTATCTTTATTCTTTTCTCTTCATCTGTCTCCAGTTCCCTCTTCTTAATCGATTTTCAACTTTCATTTTCCGCCTCTTCTATCTCATTCTTTTTCTTGTTTTTCTGCCTCCTCCCCATCTTTGTCAACCTATTTTCCTCTCCTCGTCCTTTTCCTTCTTTTTCCCTTTTATTGTTCTCCTTCTCCACTTCTCTTTTAAATTAACGAAAAAATTAAACCACCATCGTATTTTGTTTTCTAATCTTCCTTAACCGACGTTATTTAATTTGTCCAGGTTTAATGCCTAGTCTGGTTTATCCAAGTATTGCTCGATCCTGACATTCAATGTATAAAGGTTTAGTCTACTCTTTATAGAGAGGGTTTACTCATCTCTGACTTGCCTTTGAGTCTGACTTCCTCTATTTAAGGTGTACCAAAGCTTGGTCTGCCTATATTTACTACAGTTTTGTTTTTGGTTTAAGTTTATTGTATAATATTCAGGTTTACCTGATTCTGATATTCCTTCAACCAGAGTTTGTCCCTGTCTGGTGTTCCTTTGATGCTGGTTAATAGTTTTTGGTGTTCGTTTAATCCTGGTTTATTACTGCTGCTGCTCCAGCGTTTCCCTCACCTACCACCGACGTTCACTCGCCTGAGTTAAATCAGTTACAACGAGAGAAACATCGGAGATGTTTTAATGTTAGTAACACCAATACTGTATATTAAATAGGCACAAACAACCTTTAATACACGCAGTTTCACTAAAAGGTAACTTATTATTTTTAAATGACTTGAGAAAGCTCAATACGTACACCCAACCATATGTACAGAGAACAGCTCTATATAGAGCAGGAGGGAGCGCCGCCCCTCCGAGCAACTTTGGCCATACACAAACATTATCGTCCTTCTGCAGTTCCTGTACAGTATGGTGATCCTAGAGAGCGGGGAGTGAGAGGTGAGAGAGAGAGAGAGAGAGAGAGAGAGAGAGAGAGAGAGAGAGAGAGAGAGAGAGAGAGAGAGAGAGCGCGAGAGAGCGAGAGCGGGTGGATAGGAAGAGTGAGGGGGGACTAATTTAATAGTGACTTTTAAAGGCGGTGTTAATTGCTGACAGATGGCGCACTCAGTCAACATTCCTCCTCCAGAAGAACAGCTTCCTACACACGAAATTGTTGATTATCTGTTCAATATGTGTGTGTTCCATCAGGTGAACATTTAATGGGAATGTCCCAGAACCATATCTTAATGTTTCTGTTGGAAGATGTTCAGAACTGTAAGCCAAGTTGTGTTCCTGACAGTATTAAAGAAAAAAAAAGGTATACGGTGTTTCTCTTTATATATAAAGCGAAAAGTTGTCCCAGTAAAAACTTCTATGAAATCGATAGTAATGACGGAAGTAAATATATACTATAATATATATATATATATATATATATATATATATATATATATATATATATATATATATATATATATATATATTAGTATGTGTGCATATGTAGTGCCGAATAGGTATAAATGGTCTATTTAGCAAGATCTACACCATACCCAGCCCTTCTAGGGTAGGGTAGGTGCCTGAGCCAGAGCTTGCAGCTCACAAGACTGCCATTCCCATTAGCCCCCTTGGGGCGGAGATGGCAGACCAGAGAGGCCTAGCTTGTGGCTAGGCCTGGGGACAGTTGGTCCCAAAGATGAGGAGGTACTTGTACCTCCTCCCATGGGAGACTTAGGTCTCAGACACTCCCTAGACAGGCAGCCAAGGCCGGACACCACCTGGAAAAGGCCCGGGCCGAATATCGGCGAATCTTTAATAATAATAAAATGTTTAGCAAGAACTCGTTTAAAATTATGTTCTTGCTAAACATTTTATCTTATATGCTTAGATATTATTTTTGTTAATGTAAAAATTAATAATTTTGTACCAAAAGCACCTTAGAAAACTTACCTAACCTTTATTATATCAAGCGCAATTTAATTTAGCCTAATCCAACTAACTATATTTTAGATAAGTTTACAATAATTTAAGAAAGAAATACAATGAAATTATTATTTTTCGTTAGGTTCAGAATGATTTTGCGAAATTATTGCATACATAAATTTTCGCTTCCCTTGTTCAGCAAGAAGAGAATTGCTGTTTAAGCCAAAATAGCAGGTTTTACCTATTCGACACGACATATATTATTTCCAAAAGAACATCAAACGTTATTTTTTTTTACTGCATGCAAGTGGCTTGAATAATATGAATATGAAGTAAAGACTTAGTTCATAGAGAGAGAGTTTTTTAAAACTGTTGCTTACTTCACTCCTCCGTTTGACTAATCAGGCTGTTGACTCTGACAACTCCTGCGTCAAATAGAGTCGAGAGTAAAACTCCGAGACACGGCAGCCTTATTTACAGCAGCAGAAGCAGCAGTAAAGGTGAAACCAGCAGGAGGAGGAAGTGCAGCAGCGGTAGTACCATCAACAACAGAGAAGGTAAACGTTCACAAAGCAACTTTCTACATTTAAGCTTCATTAATAATTAGACGCCTATTAGCATGGAGGGCTGAGGGGGCAAGAGCGCTTACGACCTCGTAAGTATCTCCTCTCACGACTAATTTGGCTGCCGCTGAGCTCAGAACAGGTCACTGAGTGGTTCTCTCTCGTAGCTACGAGAAACTAGTCACAACAGGGTCTCTCTTAGCGAGGTTACTCAGGATACCCTCACCCTTAACAGCTTTCGCTACCTCAGGAGAGTGTTATCATACGGAAGGCGAATGAGTAATGGTTCACCAGTACTTGTGTGTCACGGCTAAACATCAGACGACCACTATTAGGCTAAATGATCACATCATCATCTCTTCACTGCTTCTGGGGTCTTTATATTTACCACCTCGGCACTCGACTGACGCAGCCTACCGTGTAGGTGAAGCGCTTCGAGGTAAAGATACCTAAAATATTGCACATGTTATGCAAATCAAGACTGCCACCGTGAGATTAAAAGTATACTGCAACCACCAACTGCAAACTCGACAGCAAAATCTACCAGATACATCACGACCAGAGAGCCGGGTAGGTGGGACACACTCGTCGGCTCTTTCCTCGGAGCCTACTTACAGGAATATTTCAAGGAAAAATCAGTCCTGAAAAAAAAGCACTTTCTTATCACCAAAGTGTTCCTCGGACCATCCAGCGGAACTACAGGAACGAACCGAAAAAAAAGTGCACTACCCGAAGTAGAGAATAGCAATGACGTTAAACTTACCTTACCATTAAGCCACACTACTGGATACATTGCACCAACCATCTTCAGCAGCAACATAGATGTGGCAAACCTAAAATTCAGCACCGTTAAAGAAGTTGACAAATACATGCACCACCGCCTGAACCACCGTAAGGTAGGCGTTGCCATAATACCTTCCGGGAGACGAAACAAAATGTGTAGGTGAAATTTATTAGTCTGGCATCCAAAAATACAGAAAACAGCAGAACTCATGCGTAACGGACAATTAATGATTAAAGATAAAAAAAAAAACGCAAATGCCTGGAAATGGCTATAATCCACACAGTATACCATCCCTTTGTGGGATGGTGTATTGGACATAGGACAGAGGAGCTTACGACGACGTTTCGGTCATTAGCCCAATTCCTGTACTTTGTGTGCCAACTGTACCTTTGTGTGTGTGTGTGTGTGTGTGTGTGTGTGTGTGTGTGTGTACTCGCCTATTTGTACTCACCTATTTGTGGTTGCAGGGGTCGAGTCTTAGCTCCTGGCCCCGCCTCTTCACCGGTTGCTACTGGGCCCTCTCTCTCCCCGCTCCATGAGCTTTATCAAACCTCGTCTTAAAACTGTGTATGGTTCCTGCCTCCTGTGTGTGTGTGTGTGTGTGTGTGTGTGTGTGTGTGTGTGTGTGTGTGTGTGTGTGTGTGTGCGCGCGCGCGTGTGCATACAGACAAGGTACAGTTGGCCAACAGTCCTCACTAATCTCTCATCACCATCACCAGCCATCTTGATCTCACCTCAGCCACTCGCCTACTCGCACCTACTGTAACTTGATGCAGGTATAAATATGCTTGTTGTATATCTTTAGTACTAAAACACAGACTCCTGTTACACCGCGGCAAACGTCGACTCGACAAAATTTCTGTTTTGTATTCGTATTTCAACAAAAACGCCACCACTTCACCACTACAACATAATCCTCTCACCAACACAGCGTCGCCGTAACACCGCAATAGAACACTACCACCACACCACTACTACCACTACCACCACACCACACCACTACCACTACCACCACTACTACCACCACTACCACCACTACCACCACTACTACCACCACTACCACCACTACCACCATTACTACCACTACCACCATTACTAACACTACCACCATTACTACCACCATTACTACCACCATTACTACCACTACCACCATTACTACCACTACCACCACTACTACCGCCACTACCACCACTACCACCATTACTACCACTACCATTACTACCACTACCAATACTACCACTACCACCAATACTACCACTACCACCATTACTACCACTACTACCACCACTACCACCACTACTACCACTACCACTATTACCACTACCACCATTACTACCACTACCACCATTACTACCATTACTACCACTACTACCATTACTACCACTACCACCACCACTACTACCACCACTACCACTACTACCACCACTACCACTACCACCATTACTACCACTACCATTACTACCACTACCAATACTACCACTACCACCAATACTACCACTACCACCACTACTACCACCACTACCACTACTACCACCACTACCACTACCACCATTACTACCACTACCATTACTACCACTACCACCATTACTACCACTACCAATACTACCACTACCACCAATACTACCACTACCACCACTACTACCACTACCACCATTACTACCACTACTACCACCACTACCACCACTACCACTACCACCATTACTACCACTACCACTATTACCACTACCACTACCACCGCTACCACTACCACCACTACCACCATTACTACCACTACCACCATTACTACCACTACCACCACTACCACTACCACCATTACTACCACTACCACCATTACTACCACTACCACCATTACCACCACTACCACCATTACTACCACTACCACCATTACCACCACTACCACCATTACTACCACTACCACCACTACCACCATTACTACCACTACCACCGCTACTACCACTACCACCGCTACTACCACTACCACCGCTACTACCACTACTACCACTACACTACCACCACTACTACCACTACACTACCACCGCTACTACCACTGCACCACTACCACCTCTACTACCACTACACCACTACTACCACCACACCACTACCACCACAGCACTACTATCACTACCACCACAGCACTACTACCACTACCACCACAGCACTACTACCACTACCACCACAGCACTACTACCACTACCACCACAGCACTACTACCACTACCACCACAGCACTACTACCACTACCACCACAGCACTACTACCACTACCACCACAGCACTGCCACCACTACCACCACAGCACTACCACAGCACTACTACCACTACCACCACACCACTACCACCACAGCACTACCACTACCACCACACCACTACCACCACACCACTACCACCACACTACCACCACACTACCACTACCACCACACCACCACTTCCACCACACTACCACTACCACCACACCACCACTTCCACCACACTACCACTACCACCACACCACCACTTCCACCACACTACCACTACCACCACACCACCACTTCCACCACACTAACACTACCACCACACTACTACCACACCACCACTTCCACCACACTACCACTACCACCACACCACCACTTCCACCACACTACCACTACCACCACACCACCACTACCACCACACCACCACTTCCACCACACTACCACTACCACCACACCACCACTACCACCACACCACCACTTCCACCACACTACCACTACCACCACACCACCACTACCACCACACCACTACCACCACACCACCACTACCACCACACCACTACCACCACACCACTACCACCACACCACTACCACCACACCACTACCACCACACCACTACCACCACACCCCTACCACTACCACCACACCCCTACCACTACCACCACACCCCTACCACTACACCACTACCACCACACCACTAATACTACCACCACACCACTACTACCAACACACCACCACTACTACTACCAACACATCACTACTACTACCACCACACCACTACTACTACCACCACACCACCACTACTACTACCACCACACCACCACTACTACTACCACCACACCACCACTACTACTACCACCACACCACTACTACCACAACACCACTACTACCACAACACCACTACTACCACCACACTACCACCACACGACTACTACCACCACACGACTACCACCACACGACTACTACTACCACCACACGACTACCACCACACGACTACTACCACCACACGACTACTACCACCACACGACTACTACCACCACACCACTACTACCACCACACCACTACTACCACCACACCACTACTACCACCACACCACTACTACCACCACCACACCACTACTACTACCACCACACCACTACTACTACCACCACACCACTACTACTACCACCACACCACTACTACTACCACCACACCACTACCACCACACCACTACCACCACACCACTACCACCACCACACCACTACCACCACACCACTACCACCACCACACCACTACCACCACCACACCACTACCACCACCACACCACTACCACCACCACACCACTACCACCACCACACCACTACTACTACCACCACACCACTACTACTACCACCACACCACTACTACTACCACCACACCACTACTACTACCACCACACCACTACTACTACCACCACACCACTACTACTACCACCACACCACTACTACTACCACCACACCACTACCACCACACTACTACTACCACCACACCACTACTACTACCACCACACCACTACTACTACCACACCACTACTACTACTACCACCACACCACTACTACTACCACCACACCACTACCACCACACCACTACTACTACCACCACACTACTACTACCACCACACCACCACAACCACTACACTACTACTACCACCACACCACCACAACCACTACACTACTACTACCACCACACCACCACAACCACTACACCACTACTACCACCACACCACCACCACTACTACCACCACACCCCTATCACCACACCACACCACTACTACCACTACCAACACACCAGTACCTACACACCACTACTACCACACCACTACCACCACACCACTTTCACTACTTACCACCACACAAAACTAGTATTAACCGCTAGTTTGCACATTCTTCAAATGACCACGAATTCAGTTACCATAAATTTACTTTCGGTTTTAGAGAAAGTGGATAATTTAACATGTTCGACTCCTGACACCTCTAATCCTGCTGTGATTGGTACACATTCACATTGATATAAAAATGAATTCTGACATATGGAAAAACGCAGTTTTGGTAATACTATTCTTGACAATCAAATTGTCCGGGAAATGGAAATAGGGAAGGAGTGGGTATTGAGGGGGCGAGAGCTCCCTTCAGCGGGGCAGGGGAGGGGGAATGGCTAGTGCGGAAGGGAACAAAGCTGGCGAGGCAGTGAAAAGGGATAACGGAGAAGGGGGAAGGGATAACAGTGGAAAAGTTCATGCTACTAATGCCGGTATACTTGCCCTGCTTAGCAAGGGTCATTAGACTTGCAGTTTGCCTTAGTTTTCGTGTACTTTACATTTGGTATTAACCATATTCTGCCTTCTTCCCATCCAACTGTGTATTATATATATGTCGTGCCGAACAGGTAAAACTGGTCACTTAGCAAGAACTCGTTTAAAATAAGTCCTTTCTAAAATTTTCTCTTATACGTTTAAAGATGCATATTTTTTTCATTTATGTTAATGCAAAAATTAATAATTTTGTGCCAAAAGAACCTTAGAAAACTTGTCTAACCTTATTATAACAAGAGCAATTTAATTTATCTTAATCCAAGTAAATATATTTTAGATAAGTTTATAGTAATTTAATAAGAAAACAATGAAATATATTTTTTTCGTTAGGTTCAGAATGATTTTTGGGAAATTATTGCAAACAAATTTTCGCTTGCCTTATTCATTAAGAACGTTGCTATAGGCCAAAATCGCAAGTTTTTTTTTATTCTGCATGACATATATATATAATATATATATATATATATATATATATATATATATATATATATATATATATATATATATATATATATATATATATGTCGTGCCGAATAGGCAGAACTTGCGATCTTGGCTTAAATAGCAACGTTCATCTTGCCATATAGGACAAGTGAAAATTTGTGTATGCAATAATTTCGCCAAAATCATTCTGAACCTAACGAAAAAAATATATTTCACTATGTTTGTTTAGTATTAAATTATTGTAAACAAATCTAAAATATATTTAGTTGAGTTAGGCTAAAATAAATTGCTCTTGTTATAATAAGGTTAGGTAAGTTTTATAAGTTCCTTTTGGTGCAAAATTATAAATTTTTACATCAACATCAATGAAAAAAATATATCTTTAAACGTATAAGAGAAAATTTTAGAAAGGACTTAATTTTAAATGAGTTCTTGCTAACTGACCAGTTTTACATATTCGGCACGACATATATATATATATATACATATATATATATATATATATATATATATATATATATATATATATATATATATAAATATATATACATATATATATATTGTGTGTGTGTACTCACCTATTTGTGGTTGCAGGGGTCGATTCATAGCTCCTGGCCCCGCCTCTTCGCTGATTGCTACTAGGTCCTCTCTCTCCCTGCCCCATGAGCTTTATCATACCTCGCCTTAAAACTATGTATGGTTCCCACCTCCACTACCTCACTTTCTAGGCTATTCCACGGCTTGACTACTCTATGATTGAAGAAATACTTCCTAACATCCCTTTGATTCATCTGAGTCTTCAACTTCCAATTGTGACCTTTTGTGTCTGTGTCCCTTCTCTGGAACATCCCGTCTTTGTCCACCTTGTTTATTCCGCGCAGTATTTTATATGTCGTTATCATGTCTCCCCTGACCCTCCTGTCCTCCAGTGTCGTCAGGCCGATTTCCCTCAACCTTTCTTCGTAGGACAATCCCCGTAGCTCTGGGACTAGTCTTGTGGCAAACCTTTGCACTTTCTCTAATTTCTTGACGTGCTTGACTAGGTGTGGATTCCAAACTGGTGCTGCATACTCCGGTATGGGCTTGATGTAAATGGTATACAGAGTCTTGAACGAATCCTTACTGAGGTATCGGAACGCTGTCTCTAGGTTTGCCAGGCGCCCGTATGCTGCAGCAGTTATCTGATTGATGTGCCCCTCAGGAGATATACTCGGTGTTATACTCACCCCCAGATCTTTTTCCTTGAGTGAGGTTTGCAGTCTTTGGCCATCTAAACTATATTGTGTCTGCGGTCTTCTTTGCCCTTCCCCAATCTTCATGACTTTGCATTTGGCAGGGTTAAACTCAAGGAGCCAGTTGCTGGACCACGCTTCCAGCCTGTCCAGGTCTCTTTGTAGTCCTGCCTGATCCTCATCCGATTTTATTCTTCTCATTAACTTCACATCATCTGCAAACAAGGACACTTCTGAGTCTATCCCTTCCGTTATGTCGTTCACATATACCAAGAACAACACAGGTCCTAGGACTGACCCCTGTGGAACCCCGCTTGTCACAAGCTCCCACTCTGACACCTCGTCACGTACCATGACTCGTTGTTGCCTCCCTGTCAGGTATTCTCTGATCCATTGCAGTGCCTTTCCTGTTATGTGTGCCTGATCCTCTAGCTTTTGCAGTAACCTCTTGTGAGGAACTGTGTCGAAGGCCTTCTTGCAGTCCAAAAAAATGCAGTCGATCCACCCCTCTCTCTCTTGTCTTACTTCTGTCACCTTGTCATAAAACTCTAGTAGGTTTGTGACACAGGATTTTCCTTCCCTGAAACCGTGCTGGTTGTCAATTAAACACTTGTTTCTTTCCAGGTGCTCCACCACTCTCCTCCTGATGATGATCTCCATGACCTTGCATACTATACACGTTAGTGATACACGTCTGTAGTTTAGTGCCTCATGTCTGTCTCCCTTTTTTAAAAATTGGGACTACATTTGCCATTTTCCATACCTCAGGGAGTTGCCCAGTTTCAAATGATGTGTTGAAGATCTTTGTTAATGGCACACACAATATCTCTGCTCCCTCTTTAAGGACCCACGGAGAGATGTTGTCTGGTCCCACCGCCTTTGAGGTGTCAGGTTCGCATAGCAGCTTCTTCACTTCCTCCTTGGTTATATGTACCTCATCCAGCACTTGCTGGTGTACCCCCCTGTTCTGATTTCCTGGAGTCCTACTGGTTTCCACTGTAAATACTTCTTTAAATCTCGTGTTGAGCTCCTGACATACCTCTCGGTCGTTTCTTGTGAATTCCCCATCACCCTTCCTCAGTCTGATTACCTGGTCCTTGACTGTTGTTTTCCTCCTGATGCGGCTGTACAACAGCTTTGGGTCAGTCTTGACTTTCGATGCTATGTCATTTTCATATTGTCGCTGAGCCTCCCTTCTTATCTGTGCATATTCGTTCCTGGCTCTTCGGCTAATCTCTTTATTTTCCTGAGTTCTCTGTCTTCTGTACCTTTTCCATTCTCTAGTACACCTAGTTTTTGCCTCCCTACACCTCTGGGTGAACCAAGGACTCGTTCTGTTCTTCCCATTATTTCTGTTTCCCTTGGGAACAAACCTCTCCTCTGCCTCCTTGCATTTTGTTGCCACATAGTCCATCATTTCTTGTACTGGTTTTCCTGTCAGTTCCCTCTCCCACTGAATGTTTTGAAGGAAGTTCCTCATGCCTGAGTAGTTCCCCCTTTTGTAGTTCGTTTTTTCCCACCCTATTCCTGCTACTCTCTCCACTTGGAGCTCAACTATGTAGTTGAAGCACAGAACCACATGATCACTAGCTCCCAGGGGCCTTTCATACAAGATACCCTCGATGTCCGAACTACTCAAGGTGAATACAAGGTCCAGTCTTGCTGGTTCATCTTCTCTTCTCTCTCTCTCTGGTAGTGTCTCTAACATGTTGATGCATGAGGTTTTCCAGTACCACATCCATCATCTTGGCTCTTCATGTTTTGGGACCCCCATGGGGCTCCAGGTTTTCCCAGTCAATCTTCTTGTGATTGAAATCACCCATAACTAGTAACTTTGCTCCCCCCATGTGTGCTCTCCTGGCCACCTCGGCTAGTGTGTCGACCATTGCTCTGTTGCTCTCATCGTATTCTTCTCTTGGCCTCCTGCAGTTCTGTGGTGGGTTGTACATTACTGCAATTATCACCTTATGTCCCTCAGACTGGATTGTTCTTACTAAGTAGTCCCTTTCACCCGTGCCATCCATTCCTTCCATTTTCTCAAAACCCCTCTGGTTTTTAATGAGCAGTGCAACTCCTCCTCCCCCTCTCCTCCCTCTGTCTTTCCTGAGGATTTGATATCTGGATAGAAAGATTGAATCTGTTATTATTCTTGTGAGTTTTGTTTCTGTGAGTGCTATTATGTCTGGGGATGTCTCCTTGATTCTTTCGTGATTCCATCTGCATTTGTATACCACACCTTCAACTTCTTTTCTAAGACTGTGGTCTGGGAGGTGTATTGGGGTTGGGGAAGTGGGAGACCTGATAAGGAACTATGGGTGCTTGCTGTGGGGGTGGAGTTTGTAATGTAGTGGGTGGGGGCATTGGATGTGGCATGGGTGTTTTGGTTTAGTGTTTGGCTGCACTGGGGTTGACCTGGTTGGGAGGCTTCTATAGGAAGCTGTGAGGGAGGTTGTATTTGATCTTCTTCCTGTGTCTGGGATCTCCTGTCTGTCTTCTCCATCCCCTCTCTTTCCTCCTTTCGCCTTTGTACCATCTCTCTGTTTCTGCCTTTTTTCTTGTGTTCTGTCGTGGTCGAGATACACCTTCCTGTATGCCGGCATGTCCCTTAATCGTGCTTTCTCCTTCAGGATCCTGTTCCGAGTCAATTCTGCCTTGAAGGTCACTTTCACTGGCCAGATTCTTTTTTTTTTACAAAGCCCCCTATTCTCCGAAAATTTTCCAGCTGGGTCATGTCGTCTTCTCCTATTACTTTCATGATGCTTTCAATTGATTTTTTTCCCCCTTGTGTTCTTGCTTCATGTTTCCCCTTCAACTTCCTGGAGCCCATACACAAAGACTGACCTCACCCTTTCATTCTCCCACTGCATATCCCTGTGTATCCCCTCATTCAATTTGATTTCCTCCATTGCAGCTTTCCTTTCTTCAGTTTCACTAGCTAATGTACTTGGGCTCAGTGGCCTGTCATTTTCCCTTCTCCGCTTTCCCTGGGCTCTGCTGTGGTCTGTTAGGGCCTCCACATATAGCTTAGCTCTTTCATTTACTACAGTCTCCACTGATAGAGCTTCTACATGCAGTTTTGCTCCTTCTTTCCCTACAGTCCCCTTATTTGTGACTGAGGTAGCAGTCTCTGTTGTCAATTCCAAAATGTTCTTTAGTTCTTTAGGCTGTTTCAGATTTTTCAGTTCCTCTTCTAAACTCTGTATCCTGGCCTCTGCTGCTTTGACTTGCACCTCCCACTTCCTGCTTTCCATTACTATCCTCTCTTCCATTCTCATGCTAAGTTCTTCTAGTTTCCTTTCCCATTCATGTTCCCTTTTTATGAGCTCTGCTGCCCAATCTTCCTTTGCAGCTTCCTCCTCTTGTTGCTCTCTGGCAACCCATTTTTGTTTTATCCTGATTGCCTCAGAGTGGGAAACCTATGTAATTGTGTGTGTTAGGTTAGTAGTGTGTATGTCAGAGTGTGGGGGGGGGGGAGGTAGAGGAGGAACCGTGGCTATGTGGGAGAGGGGTGGGGAGGGTGAGTGGGAAGGAGGGAGAAGCAAGTGGGTGAGTGGGAGGGGGAGAGGGGAAAGAGGGAGAGGTGGGGAGGAGGGTGAAAGAGGGGGGGAGGGATCAGGGGAAGGAGTGAGATGTCAGTGGGGAGCGGGGGAGTGTATGTGTGTGTGTGTGTGTTGTGTGTTGTGCGTGTGTGTTGTGTGGTGTGTTGTGCGTGTGTGGTGTGTGTGTTGTGTTTTGTGTGTAATTATGTGTGGGTCTGAAAAGTAGGTGACTTGTGCTTGGAGTGTAATGTGGATTCTCAGTGGTCGCTTGTGACCACAACCTGTTGTGACCTGACCCCCACCCTCCTGGGACTTGGCCCACACCTTCTTACAATGTTGCCTATGCTTGACCTGCCACCTAGCTTATAGTAAGTTACTCGCCTTGTTCAATGAATTACCAATTGCTATTCCTTATTGACTACTTGAGTGCCTATTCTTTATCGCGCTATGAGAGACCATTTGCAATCAGCTTGGCGGTTAATTGGAACCTGGAACCCCACACCCATACAACCACTCAGTAAGTGATTACAGTACTTGCAATGCAGCTGTAGCAGCCTGTAGAGCTGCATTGCAAGTACTGTAATCGCCTATTGAGTGGTTGTGTGTGTGCGCGCGCGCGCGCGCGCGCCTATGTATTATTTACGTTCAAACGAGTCCAACTGCTTTAAACATATTTTTGGGGGGACATTTACTCTCTCTGCTGCAGTAATTTTGTTGAACGTTGTAACTAATAGGTGTACATTTATCTCTCCACTAATAAACACACCGTATCAAGTGTCCTTCATTCACCAAAACTCATCATGGACTGGAGATGACCACACAAAAACTGAAGAATATGTTAAATAGTTCCAACGATGTAGCAGCTCTTCAACGATGTAGCAACTCTTCAGCGATGTAGCAGCTCTTCAACGATGTAGCAACTCTTCAACGATGTAGCAACTCTTCAACGATGTAGCAGCTCTTCAGCGATGTAGCAACTCTTCAACGATGTAGCAACTCTTCAGCGATGTAGCAACTCTTCAACGATGTAGCAACTCTTCAACGATGTAGCAGCTCTTCAGCGATGTAGCAACTCTTCAACGATGTAGCAACTCTTCAACGATGTAGCAGCTCTTCAACGATGTAGCAACTCTTCAACGATGTAGCAACTCTTCAACGATGTAGCAACTCTTCAACGATGTAGCAACTCTTCAACGATGTAGCAGCTCTTCAGCGATGTAGCAACTCTTCAACGATGTAGCAGCTCTTCAACGATGTAGCAACTCTTCAACGATGTAGCAGCTCTTCAACGATGTAGCAACTCTTCAACGATGTAGCAGCTCTTCAACGATGTAGCAACTCTTCAACGATGTAGCAACTCTTCAGCGATGTAGCAACTCTTCAACGATGTAGCAGCTCTTCAACGATGTAGCAGCTCTTCAACGATGTAGCAGCTCTTCAACGATGTAGCAACTCTTCAACGATGTAGCAGCTCTTCAACGATGTAGCAACTCTTCAACGATGTAGCAACTCTTCAACGATGTAGCAACTCTTCAACGATGTAGCAACTCTTCAACGATGTAACAACTCTTCAACGATATAACAACTCTTCAACGATGTAGCAACTCTTCAACGATGTAGCAACTCTTCAACGATGTAACAACTCTTCAACGATGTAACAACTCTTCAACGATGTAGCAACTCTTCAACGATGTAGCAACTCTTCAACGATGTAGCAACTCTTCAACGATGTAGCAACTCTTCAACGATGTAACAACTCTTCAACGATGTAACAACTCTTCAACGATGTAGCAACTCTTCAACGATGTAACAACTCTTCAACGATGTAACAACTCTTCAACGATGTAGCAACTCTTCAACGATTAGCAACTCTTCAACGATGTAGCAACTCTTCAACGATGTAACAACTCTTCAACGATGTAACAACTCTTCAACGATGTAGCAACTCTCAGTTTAAAGTATTCACTGAGATTTTACATATATACTTTGAGGAGTTTCTATTGATGTGTATGCACTGGGAGAAGTAGCGTGTATACATCTAGGGGTGAATGTGTACACTCACCTATTTGTGCTTGCAGGGGTCGAGTCGTAGCTCCTGGCCCCGCCTCTTCACTGGTCGTTGCTAGGTCCCCACACTCCCTGCTGCAAGAGTTCTATCGTACCTTTAGTGTGTGTGTGCATACACATGTGTATATATACACATATACATTGAGAGTTGATTTTAATCCCAATATTATTCATTAAAAACATTCTTAGTTGGTGGTGTACAGGTGGCATTCAGAATTAATGAAATTTTTGTAATCTATATACATTCAGCCGAATGAATCCACCAACTGAGGAGGGACCTTAATTAATACAAAAAATTTTATGTTAAAGTACATTGTTAATTCATTTGCTAAACCAATAAGGTTACCGTGTAACTCCTTGATGTTGATGATGGGCTCTTGATCCAAGAAACAGTCTTCTGGTCATTTCAATCCTCCAGAAACAATTGACTCTCGTTTTTATGCTAGTCCAGAGGGATTGCAACAATGATGGGAAAGTCTGCAGTAGGATAGAGCAGTAAGATGGTTGTGGGTAAATGGGAAACACTACATCAGAAAGGTTAAGTGGGCCTTCTACCTTGTACTAGTTTAAAAAAGTGTTTTTTTTTTATAACATTGAGTGGTGTTTGGTACTCATTATTTAACTAGTGAAACGTTTCCCCGCACATCACTCCTCTCTGCTCTGATACTAGCCAGGATGCAGGGTTCCACACCGACGTTGCGTACTCGGGGATTGACTCACGAAATCGTAATAAGACGATTGCAGTTAGTTTTACTACTCAGCTGCCATGCGTTCTAACCCCACAAGTACCGTGGTTTGTGTGCTCAGGGATTCGTTGAGCGTATGTAGTGAAAAGTAACTTTATAAAGAGATTTGTTTACATTTCGGATGCTCTTGTCTGGTAAAGGGAAGCTGGTGGACATTATATCAGAAACACTGAACCCTGACTTGCAGACGGTGTTGATCACAGGGAGGTTCATGAAAACCCCAGGACAACACTGTTGTCCTGGGGTCTTCATGAACCTCCACACACCAGTCAGTCGTGATATTACAATGTTTTTAATTCGTTATCTACTCAAGGCTTGTGACGGTTTAATTGGTATCTTTTCAGACCTCAGATGGTGGTTTGATCCAAGGAAGAGGAGGATGTTTCGATCTGTTAGATGTAGAACCTTTTACCAGTTGACTGAGGAACGATGTTTCTGAGTTTTTAATAAGTTATGTTTTACGACAAATAAGAAATGGTTCAAGTAACCAAATACTTTCACTACATTTTTTCAGTGATGTTGCTTTCCCTGGATGTTTGTCAGCGATGACTGGTCAGAATTAATCTTCGACTTTGTATATAAACCCAATGATTCTAGGAAAATGATAATAGCAAACGGAGGGTCGTACAAAACTGATTAGAGTCGCCCCAGTGCTCCAGAAGTTGGCAAAAATCAGACGAAGTGTAGACAATAATGCCCTGACCAGCAGTGACGCTGACGAAACTGTTAACCACCTAATGAAAAATACCTGAAACAGCCTACTGAGCCCTTGGTTATGCGTACACTCACCTATTTGTGGTTGCAGTGGGGTCGATTCAGTGTGCGTGCGTGCCTGCGCGCGTGCTCCCCTACATGTGATTGCAGATGGTCGACTCCTTCCTTCAAGACAAACCTCTCAACATTCCACTTACCAGAATCACTCTTCTAGCTTCGCGGGTCCTATCATACCTACTCTTTAAAACTATGTATGAAGCTGCTTCTATTATTTCCTCGTAGAGGTCATTCCACTTCCTGACCACTGTGAGACTGAAGAAATATTTCCTGGCATTCCTGTGGCTCGTCTGTGTCTCTAACTTCTAGCCTCTCGAAAAGCCTCTCCCACTCTACCCTATCAGTTCCTTTGAGTATTATGTATGTTATGTCTTCGCTGGTTCTTCTGTTTTTCAGTGTCGTTAGATTCAGTTCCGTTAGCCACTCCAAGTAGCTCTGGAGCCAGTTCCACTGTATACCTCTGCGCTTTATCCAGTTTCTTCATGTTTATTTTCAGGTGTGGAATCCATGCTGGTGCTGCAGTGCTCCAAGGTCGGCCTTGATATATTTTGTGTAAGGACCCTGGAACGACTGCTGGGATTTCTGAAGGTTTCTCTCAGATTTGCCAGACAAGCATTGGCTACAGTGTGCGTAAGAAGTGAAATCTGAAGCCTCGGTCCCATGAGTCTATACTCCGTGTCCGATCCTCTTGCCGCTTCCCAGCCTTCATAACCTTGTATTTGCCGAGGGGTTGACTTCCAGCAATCACTTATTTGATCAATCTTACAATTTGTCCAGATCCATCTATAGCATTTTTCCTGGTCTAATTTGGTTATATTCTACATCAGTATGCTTCATATACGTGGCCTATACTGTAGTGAGTCTTGGATTTTTTTTATATGGGGTATAAATGCTACCATCACATCTCAGGATGTGTGGTTCATTTTTTTAAGGGAAGGGCTGGTAAAGCAGTGGAAGGTTTGGGGTCACGTGACCTAAAGGGTTACTGAATGAGTCATCATGTGACTTAAGACCGGCGTCAGGAGAAATCATATTTCTCCTGATAAATAAAATACTACCACAATCTTCACTTCCCAGACCTGTGTAATGTGTAGCATTACCCAAGATAATTATTGACTTCCACACAGTTCAACTGAAGTATTGAGTGTAATGAAAATATATTGGTCATGTAACGAAAATGTAATGATTTAATGATGGTGTGCTGCAGATGTAATGAGCACTGTAAATCATTAAATTTTAGCACTTTTAACTTAGCTGTAAATTTACCTGAAATACTCACCATATTACAGACCCCACGAATGAACTTTTGCACACTAACATGTGGTTATTGACTATTACTGTACTAGATTCATGCCACCAGACTATAAATGCTACTAAAGTTGTATCTCGGTAATGACTGGGTCGTGCTGTAGACCAGGTCAGCACCACCCACATACACTACATAACAGCGATTCTGTAATCTTGATGCAAACGAAGTTTTCAGTTGTCAGTGTAGAAAGCGTCCTGCTCACACACGCACTGTAGACAAATCCATTAGTTAAATGTTTCCCTAAGGCTGTTAGACATCTGAAGGAGATTATATTTTCGATAACTAGAGAATGACTCCTCCGATTTGCTGTACACCTTCATGGAACGTACGAATTGCTTTTGGCTTGTGTGTAGGTGCCAATTTTCAATTTCTATTGAAATTGGGATATTAGTTTCCATGCGATAACTTTAAATAAAAAAACGCTGATATTTTCATTACAAGCTTATGATGCACACTGGTGGTGTCTTTTTCATGATTTTGGACCGTGTGCGGTAACTTAAGAATGCCTCTTCTGATGGCTTGGTGTAACTTCATTCACGGGATGCCCTTTGAGGCAGAGGGCAGCTGGGATGGAAGAATACTGGGACATCTTTCTCAAATCGCGCAGATACCGAAACACATTTGGCTAATTTAGGATTTTGAATAATAATGATAAGCCAAAAGATGTTACTTTCTCAGGTTGTTAACTTCTCTGTTTTTCTCTTAGATATTTGTGTCTTAAGATAATAAATGATTACACTTGTTAGTGATTTTAGATCTCAGGAGTTCTAGAATCTAGATGCTCGTGGTACTAAAAGTTAGCACTTATAGGTGCTAATTCCTCTTCGTGCTACTGTATGTTTATACTAAATTAGAATCGTACTGTCCATAGTTGCTCTAATTGCATAAACCTTTATACAAAAAGACTTTAAATAAATATTTCATTTTAGGAAACTTATTACAGCATAAAATTTGGTGATTCTGCAATAAAAGAATTGGTGACAGTGCAATAAAAGTGGATATTGTAATAAAAGTCGGGAAGATAATTGGTTGTACAATAAAGATTGTAAATAATGCAATACGGATGAATTATTGAACATTAAAGGTGGTAACTTGTGCAAAAAAAAAAAAAAATGATGGGTAACAGCGAAATGTTGGATAACAGAGCAATAAAGATGTGTTAACAGAGCAATATAGTTAGGATATTACACCTTAAATATGTATAATTGTGCATTTAGAAGAATATGAAGAAACGTTTTTCACTTCAGGAACCCAGAATGTCCACCAGTATAGGAGTAATAATCCCTCACTACTGGCCACATATATATAGTCACGACCTATTTAGATTTTTTTCTTAACTCTAGGACCACACGCTTAACTTTAAGACCACGTACTTAACCTTAAGTTCGGGTGATACTTCACGCTGAGCTACCAAAGTTTCAAGCTAAGTCTTTAAACTTTTAAGATTTTTGTGTAGTATATTATGACTTAGTAAGGAAAAGGATCTTTTTGTTTACTTGTGTATGTTAGATCTCTCATGTGGACGGCAGTACCAGACCATAACGATACTCAGAACAGAAATAAAAAAATAAAAACAAAGCTTTAAATGGATCAATTGCAGTATTTGTGTGTATTATTTGTATTGTTATTTTATCTTCACTTAATGCCAATCAAGGCTATGGGATTGAACATCTTTTGATGAAGGCAAGGTATTGAACACCTTTCATTCGCGGCTAAGGGCGTGAACACCTTTTAATCAAAGCAAAGGAACCAGGCATCTTTTAATCTATGCCAAGTAGGAGAGTGACGAAGTAAAGGTGACATCAAAGTCAGTCCAGCTACTCTGATGTGACTATTACTTCGTTGTTCAACTGCTTTCACCTCGCACCTGTTGAAGAGATTGATGAAACCTGATACGCAGGTGAAATATTTGTCCAGTAATGACACTCAGGTGTCACACATGTATTTTATCTCTCTCTCTCTCTCTCTCTCTCTCTCTCTCTCTCTCTCTCTCTCTCTCTCTCTCTCTCTCTCACACACACACACACACACCCCTGTGATATACTTTTGATATATCTTTGATGAGTTCGACTTTCGACAGGATTCCTACTCTTGTAGGCCGGCCATGGGATGGGACGGACACACACACACACACACACACACACACACACACACACACACACACACACACACACACGCGCGCGCGCGCACGAAGTGTGCTGATAATGGTAACTGGCTTTTGCAAAACAATAAACAATAACGTATAGCAGCGATAACAGCTGCAATACAAGTAATGACAGCAGAAGTAAAAATATCGACAACAATATTACAGGGAACAACCCTGAGCACAAAAAAAATATGTAATAGATATTGCCAGCGACATTAACAATAAACTTTAAATGTGGCAAATTGGTTTTTCACTCGCCCGAGTCTATCACTGAGGCGAATAATTAACTCGTATTTTTACCCCTGCCTTACAGCCTCCGCAACAATAGTGGTATTTGTTCTGCCAGAACGCAAGTAATGGAGGATTTATTTGGGTATGTGTTCTGCGTGTCTGTAACTGAGGGAGGGGTGAGGGGCAGCAAGGGGTGAAGGGCGAATTAGGGGTAAAGGGCGTATTAGGGGTAATATGAGAAGTAAATGGTAGGTTGAGTGAGGAAGTTAGGAACCTGAACGTAACTTTGAAAAAACCTGCGTAAAGAGAGAGAGAGAGAGAGAGAGAGAGAGAGAGAGAGAGAGAGAGAGAGAGAGAGATATGGGAGGAAATGAATGAGGGGAAAAAGATTGGAAGGGGACTTGCAATAGAAAGATGCCCATGTACAAAAAAAATTCATCTTGCCCCCGGTTTACCTCCTTCCTCTTGACTCACCAAGAATGAAAAGCTTGAAGAGGAAGAAAAAGGAGAGACAGAGAGACAGAGACCTGGAATAGGTAGGAGGAAGGTACGAGGAGAAGAATGAACGAAGAAGAGGGAGATGAGAGAAAGGAGGATTAAGGGGTAAGGAAGGGAGGGGGGGTTAAGGCGTGAACGACAAAAGAGCAGAGCCATTAACGGTATTGCTCCAGCAAACACCAAACTTACCTCCAAAACACTCCCTCCCTTTATCCATCCCTACGTCAATTCCCTCCCTTCTTCACCTTCCTTCCTCATCCGCTCCATTTCTTTCTTTCCCTCTCTGTGCCTCCCCTCATCTTTTCTGTCACTCTCCTTCAAATGGAAAGTGAGGATATCAAGACTGAGGTAAGAAAGTCGTCTAAGACGGAAGTGAGGATGCAAAAAATGGAAAGTGAGAAAGCCAAACGGAAAATGAGAGAGACTACAAAAAAATCAAGGATGTGAAGTGGTAAACGAGGAAGTCAAGAGGGAAGTGAGGAAGTCAAGTAGCAACAGGTGGCAGGGATGAGCAGCAGTGTGAAGAACTATATTATGAACGTCTGTATGAGCAACAGCGTAAGGAAATAACATGATGTTTAACACCAACATAAACAAGCTGCTATGTATGAAAATTTGTCACTGTAATTGTGTACCTGTACCTGAATACACTTATATGCAGCTGCATAAACAAAAACATGCAGCAGAAGCATCAAAAAAAAAAAGCAGTAAAAGCTGTTATAGCAGAAGCGGCAGCATTTTAGTAACAGTACTCTTATCTTAGCTTCAGCACTCCAAAGATTGAACAGCAGCGAGGAAAGGAGTAAGGAAGGAAGGATAGGCGGGAATAATGTAGGGAGGGAGGTAGGAAGTTAAGAAGACATCAAACAGGTGGACCAGACCGGTAATGATGGCAGCAATGGCGTGTCAAAGAGCTGAAAAGAAATATTGTGGTCGGTCTCTCTCAACCATTCGTCATGGCTGGAGATTTACTTTTTGCTGACCCGCACTATAGAGTTCCTCCCTCGATTGAGACGGAGTGATATTGCCCTGGCTGGTCTCGCGTTCTCCCCGCCGATAAATCAACAAATATTATAAGACATGGTAGCCGACACTGAAGGAGCGATCTCATTTGGCGGCGCTAGTCTGCTGCTGTTATCAGTTCTTTAATCTTCATGTTTCCTGTATTTTCTGTTGTCGTCATTCAGTAAGGTTTCTTTTTTTGTTATGGTTTTGTATTCGTTTCTTTTTAATTGTTTTTTTCCCTCATTGGTTGACCTACAGTGAGTACCTGGGTGTTAGTTGACGTGTGTGTGTGTGTGTGTGTGTACTCACCTATTTGTACTCACCTATTTGTGGTTGCAGGGGTCGAGTCATAGCTCCTGGCCCCGCCTCTTCACTGATTGCTACTAGGTCCTCTCTCTCCCTGCTCCATGAGCTTTATCATACCTCGCCTTAAAACTATGTATGGTTCCCGCCTCCACTACTTCACTTTCTAGACTATTCCACGACTTGACTACTCTATGACTGAAGAAATACTTCCTAACATCCCTTTGATTCATCTGAGTCTTCAACTTCCAATTGTGACCTCTTGTGTATGTGTCCCATCTCTGGAACATCCTGTCTTTGTCCACCGTGTCTATTCTGCGCAGTATTTTATATGTCGTTATCATGTCTCCCCTGACCCTCCTGGCCTCCAGTGTCGTCAGGCCGATTTCCCTCAATCTTGTGTGTGTGTGTGTGTGTGTGTGTGTGTGTGTGTGTGTGTGTGTGTGTGTGTGTGTGTGTGTGTGTGTGTGTGTGTGTGTGTGTGTGTGACCTCGCCTATTTGTGGTAGCTGGGGGTCGAGAGACACTTCCTGGCCCCTGGGTACTTGGCTTAGTGGACCTTCTTAAACCAAAGATCTTCTAGTCTCTCCATCTTTTTTCCTGAAATTTTCCTAATTCTCATTTCCCTCCTATATGCATTCCATCATATTCCTAATTTCTTGCCCCTCTTTCTTCCTTCCCTACTTTGCTTTTCTCTCTCTCAAATTATCTTTATTTATCTTTCCTAGCACTTATTCCTCCTCCTCTCATCTTCTCTCTTTCCTCTCATCTTTCTTTTCTCTTATTCCTCGCATCTTCCTCTCTCCAGGTCCCCCAACCCCCATAAACTAACAGGAAGACGGAGAAGAGGCCAATAAGCAAGCGTAAGACTGGCCTCCTCCTGAAACAATAAATATTAGAAATCAATAATTTCCCCATTTTCTATAAAATATTACGTAATTTGTGTTTGAATAAGATACGGAACCTGAGGTCGCACGTGGTCATACCATTTTATGTGGGAGGGAGGAAGGGACATGAGAGAGAAGAGGGATAAACGGGGAGGGAAGGGGGGGTAGTGAAAGAGGCAGTGATGAAAAATAAGGAACTAGATTGGGAAACGAAAGGTAGGATAATGAGTTCTTGAAGAAATGATAAGAGATAGAGCCACAAACCTTGTGGGATTTCTTCTACTCAAAAGGAAGTGGACAAGTCTTAGGCTAAGAAAAGTTATCAATACGACAAAAGTTGCAGGTTATATTGCAGGTGGCATAATGATTTAACTGCAAGTTACGCCTAAAAAATATAAATTTCTTCGTAATTTTTATATACCAAGATGAATAATATATACGTAAGATTATAGTTCAGACAAATTAGGAATTTGTCATAATATAGAGACGAAATAAATTCCAAAAACAATTTTAATTTACTTCGTTATTCTGCGGTAAAGCGCTCGATCCACACTCGAAAAGACCCGGGTTTGATACTGGTCGGGGCAAGACGATTCCATAGCACCTGTCCCTATTCACCATGCAGTAAATAGATAGCTAGGACCTTAAACAATATAAAATACATTTCTTGGCTTGTATTATACTGGGTTATAAACCTTCCAGGATTATCCGAATATATATTTTCTTGGTAAGTTTTGCATGATGCTGAATAAATTAACTGTACTCGAAGCAGAAAAGAAAAAAAAATGAGTTGTACAAATGAGTCAGTTGTAACTGAAGATTTTTTAAATGTAAGAGAATTTTATTGATAATGTTATATAACCCCTTCTCCTGTATGAATAACTTTCGTTTTTCGTTTTAGGTCACGGTGCCTCGGTGGGATAAGGCCGTTTCGTTGAAAAAAAATAATGTTATGCTTTCAGGGAAGGCAATATACACTCAACTGAGATGTAATACATTCAATAGGGGTTTTGTACCTTATACACATGTTATACATTCAGAAGAGGAGTTACAGAAGTGTTGTTCACACATCCTGAGTGGGAAAAGGAGAGATGAAAATGTGAGTTAGAAAGGCATCTATTACTCGTGTACACTTTACTCTTCGCTTTCTCTTATTATTCTTCATCTTCTTGTCCAGAGTCATCTAGTAGTAAAGAATAACAGGCCAAAAAGACGTGTGATAAAGCAAAGCAACAACACATCCGCAACGAAACTACTTCCACTGAAACGAGGTAAAATAAATGACATAAATGCAAGCCAAAAAAAAATATAATTCGATATGTTATTCACAAGAGCATAACATCCAGTTGTCGGATCGAAGCAACGTGAAACACTTCAGTGGAGGTCCCAGAAGTTGCCAAAGTTCCCCTGACTCTGGGAAACCTAAACAAACTTGGTCTGGTCATGGTAGCACCCCAACCTGCTTGGAAGGAATAGTAAGCGGCTACAAAGTTTGTAAGGAAAGTGGCAGAGTGGGACTACCTCAAGGAAGCTGTCTAGACGGGAGAAGGATGCAGGAGGAGAATAAAAAGTTCCACTTGATAATATCCAGTTGAACAGGTAAGGGCTTCGAAAGAGCTAGTGTTGGTGGTATCGTCTCTACAATAGTGATGCGACGGGATCTACATCTAAAGACACATATGCAGACCTGTAGCTCAGTGGTCAACGAGTCCGGCACGCAACTGAAAGGAATCTGGTTCGATCCCCATGCAAGGTCTGACTTAAGAGCAAGCGTGAATTATAACATTTATATGTATTTAATTCATAAGACTGAGGTCTCCCATGTTCCCGCGGTATGATATACTGTTCCGGCATATGATACGGTGTTCTCGTCCATTTTTGTGCCCAAAGATCTGTGTGCGAAGGCTTTCCTGGGTAGAGTTCTAATAACCTGAAGATAGCAATATCACGGAGTGTTATTATGTAGGATACCGTCACTGGACCGGTTCGCAAAACCCACACATTGGAAATACCTATTTTTCTTTTTTTTATTTATGAGTTAATTATGAAGTATTGCTGTGTATTGACTCTGGATTGGGGACAGAGTTGCCTATCAAGGTATTAGATAAAGATGAATTAATTGGATTCTCATTCCCCTTACATCAGTTGTGTATATTTTAAATAATTACCAGAAGTATCGTAGGTTCTTCAAGTGACTTGACTCTGCGGAACGGCTCTTGATCCACGGCATTACATGTACTCTCCACTTCCATGGATCAAACCTCATTGCTTTGGCTAAGAAATGCGGGTACAGGATCATCACACATAAGAGACAAAAATAATTTTTAGAATAAAAACAGAATTTCTTAGCAGGAAAACTAGAGACTGTTATTGTAAACTGAGAGAGGGACAGTGTAGAAAGAAAACTATAATATATTTCTTCACAGAGTGGCAGACTGATCATTCTGGACCCAGGCGGAGGAAGAATGTGATACAGCAAGTGTAATTACCAGTAATCATACAAACACTAAAAACATCACGGCATTCCCCCCCCCAAAAAAAAAAGTAAGTCACCTGACAAAAGTGTGTGTGTGTACTCACCTAGTTGAGTACACACACACACTTTTGTCAGGTGACTGTGTGTGTGTGTGTAAACTTTTCCAAACAAGGTCTGCTCAAACTTACACTTGTAATTACCAGTAGTTATCTCTTGCTTCAGTGTCAGGGGTTTTATTTATATTCTGTAAAAGAGACGCCAGAGAATCCATGTCGAGCTAGAAACAGGAACAAAACTAACTAGAGAAAATGCGAGAGGTATGAAGACAGAAAGAGAGCAGTAAACTAAGAAACCAGAAATGATCACAACCATACCCAAGGAAAATAGTACTGTGGGCGGCTAGTTTGCTCGTCAGGACTGTTCAGTAGTTGCCGGCACTGTGGCACATTGTGGTGCCTAAGATCACACGTGAAGGTGGGATAAGCTGTGGCACTATGGTAGGTCACTTCACAGCGAAATCTTTTTTATTCGCCGGTATTCTCTCGGCCCGGGTCTTTTCCAATGGTGGTGACCCGGCCTTGGCTCTCTCTGGGGAGAGTCTCGAGACCTAAGTCTCTCATGGGAGGAGGTATAAGTACCCCCTCATCTTTGGGACCCAGTGTCCCCAGGCCTACCCACAGTCCCCGCCCTCACGGGGCTCGCAGGGAGAAGCTAGGCCTCTGGTCTACCATTTATTATTATTAAATATTCGCCGGTATTCTCCCGGCCCGGGCCTTTTCCAAGTGGTGGCCCGGCCTTGGCTCCCTCTTTAGGGAGTGTCTGAGACCTAAGTCTCCCATGGGAGGAGGCACAAGTACCTCCTCATCTTTGGGACCAACTGTCCCCAGGCCTAGCCACAAGCTAGGCCTCACTGGTCTGCCATCCCCGCTCCAAGGGGGCTAATGAGAATGACAGTCTTGTGAGCTACAAGCTCTTTTTTTTATTTTTTTTTTAATTCGCCGGTACTCCCGGCCCGGGTCTTTTCCAAGTAGTGGTGACCCGGTCTTGGCTCCCTATCTGGGGAGTGTCTCGAGACCTAAGTCTCCCATGGGAGGAGGTACAAGTACCCCCTCATCTAAGGGACCAAGTGTCCTCAGGCCTAGCCACAAGCTAGGCCTCTCTGGTCTGCCATCCCCGCCCCAAGGGAGCAAATGGGAATGACAGTCTTATGAGCTAAAAGCTCGGGCTCAGGCACCTACCCTACCCTAGAAGGGTTAGGCATGGTGTTGATCAATTCGCCGGTGGTTAGGTTAGGTAGGTTAGGTAAAGATTAGCCGGTATTCTCCCGGCCCGAGCCTTGTCCAAGTGGTGGCCCGGCCTTGGCTCCCTCTTTAGGGGGTGTCTGAGACCTAAGTCTCCCATGGGAGGAGGCACAAGTACCTCCTCATCTTTGGGACCAACTGTCCCCAGGCCTAGCCACAAGCTAGACCTCTCTGGTCTGCCATCCCCGCCCCAAGGGGGCAAATGGGAATGACAGTCTTATGAGCTAAAGGCTCGGGCTCAGGCACCTACCCTACCCTAGAAGGGCTGGGCATGGTGTCGATGATTCGCCGGTGCTCTGCCCGCTAACGGGAGCTTATATGACTGAGCACTTTGGATGGCTTACCACTTCATTATGTAAAAAAAAATATATCACATGTGGTGTCTATATTACTAGTAGTAGTATCAATAATAGTAATAACGATAGTATTTATTAATTATACTATTATCATTACAATTACTATCTTTTTTTTTTTATAATATTCAAGACGCAATTTTAAGTTGCAAAAAAATTATGGAATTTTTTTAAAAAAAGCCCTGCAGTTGTTTGATCAGAATTTATAACGAATCATTATTGTTGAAAATCAAAATTCACACTTCATTAACCAGTACTTTCCAAGCATTTGTAAACCAAATTTACATATCAAAAAGAGTGCAGTTTTCGAGAATTTCTCTCTCTCTCTCTCTCTCTCTCTCTCTCTCTCTCTCTCTCTCTCTCTCTCTCTCTCTCTCTCAGTATAGGAACTCCATCCGTCCCTATAACTCCAATTCTATTCATACAAATTCACAAAGGCTTAAAATACATATATTTTTTTTTACTGTAGTTTCAGCATTTGAAATACTGTATTATCAGCAACACTGTTAATAACTCTGTTAATAATTATTATATCTGAAAGTATGAATTTCCAAGGTGCTGAACACTGGTAAAAATAACATGAAAATATAACGCAGCACTTTACATAAAGATGCACTGTAACTTCAAACTAACTGAGGAGTCGAGCGTATTTTCTGCGTACAGAATATCGATGACAATGATGTGATCGTATGTTGCAGTGTGCGTATCCTGTTTTGGCGAACTCTTCCTGTTTTGGCGCTCATACCTTCTTTTGCACCCATTTCCTGGCGTGCACTTCCTGTTTTTGGCAGGCAGGCGCAAGGATAAGCAGAAAGAGTGTGTTAGCCTCCAGATGCAGTAGTATATCCTCCTAAACACACTGTTTTCCTTGATAAATGATCGGTGGTATCTCAAGCCATATCACTAAACTCGAATATAATTAATGACATGTTTATCTTTCGTTGGCTCAACCTCTTCAGTGAAGGAGGTATTTATGAGTCCTTGGCGGGGTGTGGGAAGGATTTAAAATATAATATAAGGAAGAATAAGGGTCGAGATACGTAGGGCCTTGTGTGAATCTATGTAAATGTTCAGTGACATACTTAGGAGAGCATTTGGTCGCTTTCTCGCTATTATAATGTTTGTTTATTAGGTAATAAACCTATTGACTACACTAGGGTTATTAAGGCTGCATTTTACCTGTATATTACCAACAAAAAAAAAATATGTTAATCCCTAAGACAGAAATTAGTCATCTCTCAGTGTATAAACACTAAGATATATAGTAGTATAATACTCCTTTCTATAATTTTCTCGGTGAGTGTACCTTAAAAATCATTATTGTGAGAAGCACATTACTTGGTAAGAAACTTGTCCCAGGTCAAGTGCAGAAACGAGTCAGGTACCGGAGCTCAGTGACCTGCAAGGAATAAATCCAAGTGTATGAGCAAGTGTCATCATTGCGTTAGTTTAAGGTAAACATTAAATCATGATGATGGACTCGAGGGAGTCCATCATCATGATTTATTGTTTACCTTAAACCAGCTCACTCATACACGGTTTTAGCCATCATTCCGATCAGATGCAGTGAAATCTAGTTTAGGGATTTTCTATCATACTACACCTATGAAAGTTACAACTAAGGAAAACGCCCTCTTCGCTACACCACAATTTGAAAAATTTGACTCTAGAAATCCTATTAACTATTGCAAACAAATCACAGAACAAGTGGGACTCTAGTTTACTGCTCTGCGAGTTTTAGGACTTGTCTGTTTGTGGTTGCAGGGGTCGATTCATAGCTCCTGGTCTCGCCTCTTCTCTTCCCATGGGTTCGAGTCCCACCCATTCTGTGATTTTTTTTCAGAAGATTTGCCTATCCGCAAAAGTTTGTAGAAAAAGACCAAGCAAGAAGTCAACCCTAATAGCTATGGAGTCAAAAAAATGAAAGCGATACAAAACTGAAAAAAAAAAGGAGAAAATGTCAGACAAGCAGATGGTGAGTCAAGGCCATAAAGATTCAACACACAAACCCCTCATAGGAGGTTCCTTGATGCCGGCGAGTGGCTCTTGATCCATGGAACTAGATTTATCTTCTTTTTCCTTGGCTCGAACCTGAATACCTCCCAATCCTCTGGTGCTATTTGACCCCTCTCCTATGCGTTTAGCGCTTTTCCCTGACTGAATAAAAATAATACAGAGCATAATAATCGATGATGGATGATAAGTTATCAGCGATGAGAACACTTAAGTTCTAATCTCAGGAGTTCCCGACAGTTAAATATTTTGAGCTCTCAGTATCAGGGCATGATATCAGTAAGGTCAGTGAGCCTCATCTCTCGTCAAGTACTGACTCCCTTTAGTCATAGCATCACAAAATAAGGATCACAAATCCACATAAATGCCGTAGTTATACATATAAACTTGTGTGTGTCAAGATGTAGATTTACATCTTATTGCTGGGAGTTTCTTATAAGAGTAATGAATGTAAGAATGTGGTTGATTCATGATGAATAACGAACAGGTGAATACCCTGCTGATGAATGCATTCTCGTACTAGTGAAGGTTAATGTGGAGAATACATTGTAATATCTTAATAGAAGTCAGAAAAAACTCTGCCAGAAAGCTCCATAACTGAAGCTCTTTGATTCCAATTATATATTGAAGGGCTGTCTTTTTTTTCCGAATTTAATTTTCAGTTTGGAAATGTTGAAGAATGTGTGTACGCACCTTTTTGTGGTTGCAGGGGTCGATTCACAGCACCTGGTCCTGCCTCTTCGCTTGACGCTACTAGGTCCACACTATCACTGTTCCATGAGCTTTATTGTATCACTTCTTAAAGGTGTGTATGGATCCTGCCTCCACTACATCACTCTCCTGATTGTTCCACTTCCTGACAACTGACTGAAAAATACTTCCTAATATCCCTGTGACTCATCTGAGTTTTCAACTTCAGTTGTGACTCCTTGTTGCTGTGTCCCATCTCTGAAACATTTTGACTCTATCCACTTTGTCAATTTCTCTCAATGTATCATGTACCCGTATCTCTCCTGTCCTCCAGTGTTGTCAGGTTGATTTTCTTTAACTTTTCCTCGTAGGACATACACCTTAGCTCCGGGACTAGTCTTCTTGCAAACCTTTACACTTTATCTAATTTGCTGACGTGCTTGACGAGGTGTGGGTTCCATACTAGTGCTGCATACTCCAATAGGGGCCTGACGTACACGATCTACTGTGTTTTGAATGACTCCTTACTCCGGTGTCGAAATGAAATTCTTAGGTTTGCTAGGAGTCCATATGCTGCAGCAGTCAGTTGGCTGATGTTCGCCTCAGGGAATGTGCTGGGTATGATTACGATCGGTTTCCTCGAGTGAGGTTTGCAGCCTATGGTCCCCTAGCCTGTATTCTGTCTGTGCTCTTTGACCTTCCCCAATTTTCATGACTGCATTTGGTGGTGTTAAACTCAAGGAGCCTGGTCGACCAGGCTTACAGCCTGTCCAGATCCCTTTGTAGTCAAGCCTATTCCGTTTGAATTCTACGCATTAGCTTCACATCGTTTGTAAACAGGGATATTTTTGAATCTATACCTTCCGTCATTTCATTCACATATACCAGAAATAACACCGAGCGTAGGACTAACCCTTGTGGAACCCCGCTCTCCACAGGTGCCTACTCTGACACCTTATCACTTATCATCACTCGTTTCCTCACTGTAAGGTAGTCTCTGATCCATTGCAGTGCCTTTCCTGTTATTCCTCCCTGCTCTAACTTTTGCAGTAATATCTTGTGCGGAACTGTGGCGAAAGTCTTCTTACAGTCCAAGAAAATTCGGTCTACCCACCTCTCTCTCTATCTCTGTTTACACAGGGATGACAAGGTTAAGGATCCCTAGCTTTATTGACAAGCTATTTACAGGTTAAGGATTCCTAACTTTATTGACAAGCTAAGAGTTGTTACCTACATCAGCTCATTTGAAAGCATTTTTATTGTTATGAGACATACAAGTAGGGAACAGGATGAAGTTGGAGCCATCTGTGAGCAAGCATTTTCATTTGATCAACTGACTCTCTCCCTCCCTCCTGTCTTTTGTCACTTTGTCGCAAAACTCTAGGAGGTCTGTGACAGGATTTCCCTTCCCTGAAACTGTGTTAATTATCGTGTATAAGCTTATTTCTTTCTAGGTGCTACACCACTCTTTTCCTGATAAGATTCACCATGACTTCTTTCTCTATCTCCCTCGTGCGCGCAGGTTCATGTTCGTGTTTGCGCATTGCTCTTAATTAAGACTTTTTTTTTTTTAAACCTATGCCTTTTTTCTACACCTTTGTTTTAAAGTTCAGTGTTAAAAGCCCCCTTCCCCCTACACACACACACACACACACACACACACACACACACACACACACACACACACACGCAAGACAAGAGAGAGAGAGGGGTGGGTGGATTGCATATTCTTGGACTGCAAGAAGGCGTTTGACACAGTTCCACACAAGAGATTGGTGCAAAAACTGGAGGACCAAGCAGGGATAACAGGGAAGGCACTACAATGGATCAGGGAATACTTGTCAGGAAGACAGCAGCGAGTCATGGTACGTGGCGAGGTGTCAGAGTGGGCACCTGCGACCAGCGGGGTCCCACAGGGGTCAGTCCTAGGACCAGTGCTGTTTCTGGTATTTGTGAACGACATGACGGAAGGAATAGACTCCGAGGTGTCCCTGTTTGCAGATGACGGGAAGTTGATGAGAAGAATTCACTCGATCGAAGACCAGGCAGAACTACAAAGGGATCTGGACAGGCTGCAGACCTGGTCCAGCAATTGGCTCCTGGAGTTCAATCCCACCAAGTGCAAAGTCATGAAGATTGGGGAAGGGCAAAGAAGACCGCAGACGGAGCACAGTCTAGGGGGCCAGAGACTACAAACTTCACTCAAGGAAAAAGATCTTGGGGTGAGTATAACACCAGGCACATCTCCTGAAGCGCACATCAACCAAATAACGGCTGCAGCATATGGGCGCCTAGCAAACCTCAGAACAGCATTCCGGCATCTTAATAAGGAATCGTTCAGGACCCTGTACACCGTGTACGTTAGGCCCATATTGGAGTATGCGGCACCAGTTTGGAACCCACACCTAGCCAAGCACGTAAAGAAACTAGAGAAAGTGCAAAGGTTTGCAACAAGACTAGTCCCAGAGCTAAGAGGTATGTCCTACGAGGAGAGGTTAAGGGAAATCAACCTGACGACACTGGAGGACAGGAGAGAGAGGGGGGACATAACTACATACAAAATACTGAGAGGAATTAACAAGGTGGACAAAGACAGGATGTTCCAGAGATTGGACACAGTAACAAGGGGACACAGTTGGAAGTTGAAGACACAGATGAATCACAGGGATGTTAGGAAGTATTTCTTTAGCCACAGAGTAGTCAGTAAGTGGAATAGTTTGGGAAGCGATGTAGTGGAGGCAGGATCCATACATAGCTTTAAGCAGAGGTATGATAAAGCTCACGGTTCAGGGAGTGACCTAGTAGCGATCAGTGAAGAGGCGGGGCCAGGAGCTCGGACTCGACCCCCGCAACCTCAACTAGGTGAGTACACACACACACACGCCCTCACGCCCTCGCGCCCTCGTCACCCTCCTCATCCACCCATACACATACGTACTGCTAGAAGAGCCAACATGATCAATGCAAAATACTGATCATGAGAGATTGCAAGCACAAAGAAATAGACTGAGGACATCTGGAACAACATATTTTGCCAGAAGCCTGGACGGCTAAAATTGTGGTGGTGATGAAAAATTTCACGTGTCGGCGTATCAGGAACACAAAAGGGAGGAGGAAAGCAACCAGCAAGGCTGGACCTTGTACTCACCCTAAGTGACTCGGACACAGGAAACACTGAGTACGAGAGGCCCTTCAGTACTAGTGATCACACAATAGACACTGAATCTTGAATGCTTTGGAAGTAAACATGTAAAGAAACAGCAGGGAAAGGCAGGGTGAAATCTTACTACAAGAGAGGAAGCTATGCAGGCATGAGATAATTCTTGAATTAAGTGGTATGTGGAAGAGGACTAGAAAGTGAATGAAATGAAGCATGTAGTCGGAAAGTGCCAGGAGGCAGAGAAGAAATTCAAACCAAAAAGTAGAAGCAGGAATGGGAATAGGATGTGTGTGCCTGAGGTTCAGGTTCGGGCAGGCGATGCAAAATGCCGCCAATAAAAAGTAGGGGCGCCATTGGTACACTAAGAGAAAACACCATAAGTGTCCGGGGCCCAAAACTGTTCAACAGCCTCCCATCAAGCATTAGGGGAATTGCCAATAAACCCCTGGCTGCCTTCAAGAGAGAGCTGGACAGATACCTAAAGTCGGTGCCGGATCAGCCGGGCTGTGGCTCGTACGTCGGACTGCGTGCGGCCAGCAGTAACAGCCTAGTTGATCAGGCCCTGATCCATCGGGAGGCCTGGTCGTGGACCGGGCCGCGGGGGCGTTGATCCCCGGAATAACCTCCAGGTAACCTCCAGGTAGCTGTGTAGAGGCCAAAGCCAAAAATTAAAGAGCGTGGAAGAAATGTGGAAAGCATAAAATGCTGGAGAACGGGGAAGCATCCTAAAGAGTCAGAAGTGAATACATATGGGTGAGAATGAATGACAGTTTAAGAATGGCATAATATCAAAAGTCGAATCAGAACTAAAGTTGCTTTACAACCACTTCATGAAAAGACTACAGTAAATAAAAAAAAAATAGGCTGAAGAAGGGAGGAGGAGAACTCACAAGAGATGACCTCCAAGTCTGAGGAGCTGAAGAAAATTAGGAGATACTAGCTGGGAAAACTGGGACATTACCAGGAAACCAAAGAGAGTGAACCAACAAGTACTGAACATAATACTCGCAACAAAAGAGGCGAATCGCTGTTCAGACTAGATCCCTCGAAGATAAACGAACCAGATAACATCCCTCGGTTGATTCTAAGAGTGGGAGGAGAACCACTGTATGAGCCACTAGGCAACATCTTCACGGTAACTGATATAGGGCTACTGCTAGAGGTCTGGAGGACACAATGTGCAGCTCTGATATACAAGAACGAGAAGTAGCACTGAACCACAGGTCAGTGTCACCGACATGCATAATAAGGTTATGAACAAGGTTACTAGAAAGAGTAGTGAAGCAGCTGAAAAGGAACGAGTCTGGCTACTACGTCAGCCTGTTTACACTGTAATTTGCTTCCTAAAATGTGCTTATCAACGTCCATGTTATTCTAGTGGTTTGTAATCAGTTTTATAACCGAATTCCTATGACATTCAGATTAATTATTAACGTCTCTCCTAATATTATTCCAGGTTATATTTTACATTTTCCTTCAAGGTAATTATTTGGATAATTTACCAGCTTTATCATCTAGGAGTAATTCACTGTATGATCATTTTTTAATACCTTTGACGAGCTTCTCCACTGAACATGTGGTATTAGTCGGGTATTTGAAGCATATGCCTTTAGTGATCACATAGTAATGATTAAAAAGTCAGGCTCACTGTGCATGTTAAGACAATACAGCAAGTCAGTTGATAATTCTTGTGCCTAACTGTAGTTGCTATAATTATTATCCGGTGAGGTTACAAAGAGAACAGATGCAACCCCACCAGCAAACTTCTGTTTGAATCAATCAGTGTTTATGATTTGTAATTCATTTTTGCCATCAGTTTAGTGAGAATCTTATGACTGAGAGGGAAACCTTGATGCATTATTTTTATTTCGTCACAGCCATGTCCATCAAACTTCACTGCCATCATTAACTTGATCATTATGTTGCTCTTAATAGGTTTTGGGGGATTACTGTGCCCTTATCACCGTTATCACTTGCTCACTCATCGAGTAATGTGGTGAGGGTCTTGTAACTACTTGGAGGCATCACTACAGCCTTCCACTCGTCTCTACTCAACACTTCCACTCACCACAACATACTCCAGCTCTGCCACCTACATCATTGTCTACAGCCCAGCCAGCAACTTGGACATTTCTCATAATTAATCCAGACAGTATTGGTAAGACTACCAACAGCGTTGATCCACTTGAGCCAGACGAGAGACTAAAAGCAAAACGAGTGTTATAAATTGTCTTATCTGTTTTTGTCTCTTGTCCTTGTCTTTTCTCCTGTTTCTCCCATTATTTTCTTCGCCTAGAATTCAGCTTCTAACATATTAAACGATCTCTGCTGCCGTCTTCTAACCTCTTTTGCCTCAGTCTACTGTAAGTCTGTATGTAACTGTGTAAGTAGTAATTAAATTGTTAAATAACCAGGTGTGAATCCTGCCTTGAACACTGTTGCTTGGTTTTCGACTTAAAACACAAGTTAACATAAATATGTGAATTTTATTTATACTCTAAAATGAGACTTCCTTCAAGGGAAGGTTCCGTGATGTTAATGAAGAGCTTCTGCTTCGTGAAATGGAAGTTATCCTCTCCTTCCTCGTATCAAACATAAAAGAAGCCTATGTAGACAGAGTACAATTAAAATTTGTGGAAAATTAAAATTGTATGAACTTCATAAGATACATACCAGTAATTGGTAACATAGATAATTATTCCTTATCAAGGGTTACAGACATGTAGGAATTTTAGGACATCCTAGGTCGCAAAAAAATGTCCCCTTTTGATACCTACTACTCTCATATCTCCACAAGTCACTCTGGACCTATATTAATTTCAAATGAAATAGGCATCACCAGGAATTCTGGTAAATCATTAATATAAATATGTGGACTGTATATTAAATTAAGTTATTGAATATATACATTTATATATCAGAAGGACCCCTCAAGGAAGGTTCCTTGATGTTGATGAGGGGCTCTTGATTTAGGGAATTGGATCTGTGCTCCAGTTCCCCGAATTAAGCCTGAATGCCTTCCACATCCCCCCCCCCCCAGGCGCTGTATAATCCTCCGGGTTTAGCGCTTCCCCCTTGATTATAATAATAATATCAGAAGGAGAATTTATATTAATACCACTAACCAATTTGTCTAGAGATTATTTGGTGTGTCACACACAAACCCCTGCCTAAAATATGAAGAAAATAATGGCCAGAAATTTCAACATGTATATAGACATTACTTAACAGGGGTAACTTTATCCTTTTCCCATTTAATTTATGAGTATTGTCCAATTATTTGTTTCTCATTTTATGCAGGATTGTAATTCCAACAATTCCTGCTCCTATTTGAGAGGTTTCAACCACAATTTAACCTCCAGAGCGACGAAATTTATCCATGTTCACTAGCGTCTGTCTCGGCCCATTCCCACACAATAGCGTCTCTCCCTCCCAAGCGACGCTAACACTCGCTGGTTCCTCTTTTATTTACAAATTAATTTTTATTAGCTGCAATGTATTTCACTAATTTACATACAAAATACACTGTATTTTCGGAAATATATAGTATTTTCCACAAAAATATTATGGTAACTTTTACACTTTTGTCTAAAAATACTTTCCTTAATGGTATTTTAAGACATTACAGTAGCAATAAATTCACAAAAAATAATTTACTAATTAAAACATTCACTCCTTTTACTACTGACAAAGGGATAATATTTGATCTAATTGATAAGGAGTAACTTAGATGGCAATCGAAGTAAACTTTCCAATCACAATCCTGCATCAAATACCATGTAATCCTCTGTATGGACTATTGATTCAGTATGTCGTCAACAGATGTTCGCTAGCACTGCTCTACTTTCACTTTTAACTCTACCTGCAACTTTGTTTCACTTAGCAAAATTGGATATGTCAGCAATGTACCTCTGCCTTATTGTGATAGTTACAATGGGAACAAATGTTTACTGTATTTCCCTTGTCATATTCCATCACACATGATAGGTTACATGTTACATACACAATGTTGACCTAAAATATATCAGCTAGCCAAACTATTCTGAAAGCAGCATTTAACTGGGAAAATATAGTAGACAAATGGGATATCGTTAAGTACTCTTTTCAGGGTTCTGCGCTTATAAGAGCTTCAAAGATTTCTTTCTAGTAGAGTTGGAATTACTAATAACTGGGAATTATCATCTCTCAAGATGACCTTATTCAAGATGTATTTTAGTTACCCTGGGTTAGCTACTAAATGCAGCAAGCTTATTATATATACATGAACTAATATATAGAGAAAGATCGCAGTCAGCGGGGCTCGGTCCCACTACAGGGAAACCGGCAAGGTTCCTAAGTGACGCTCTCTACTTCGCCAGTTTCCCCTGTTGGGGAATGGAGCCCCGCTGACTGCGATCTTTCTTTGTATATACCCCCTAGTACATTAGTATATCAATGCACCTGCGTGCATGCCTTGTTATAATTTTACATTGTACAAGTATTTTGGTAATTTAAATTTCTTAGTATTAATAATTAATTCTTAATCTTGCTTTACTTCATTATATAGGCATCAACATGACAGGCTTGGTTAAGTCTGCTCTGCTTGTGCAGTCGTTGATGGTCCTCCTGGAACCAGCTTTCTCTACCCTGGACACCATTCATCCTGCTGTGGACATCTCTGCACTAAATGGCACACCTCATGTTGTGGCTATGTCTGCCCCAGATGACATTCATATTCCTGTGAACGTCACCCATCCTGGTCAAGGTCTTGTTGCAGCCACTTGTTATATTTGTTAGCCTGCTTACTCTTTTGCCAGTACAGTACAGCAGCATTTTCCTCTTGATAGGCGAATGGGAGTGTATATCAGTAATAATAATAATAATGTTTATTTCAGTACTAAAATATACCAACAAGTATGTGAATAAGACATAATATGCAGTTTTTGGTGTTTATTGAGAAGACTTTTCATCCAGCTTGGTAAATGAAATGTCTTCTCAATTTTCTTTTGAACGTTCTTTCAAACTATGTAAAATCGTATCTAGTGAGAACCACAAAGAGGGAAAGAACGAAACTTTGTTCAGATCCCAGGGAATCTGCCATTGGATGAACAGTTCTCTATCACATATGTTAGTTCTCTAACAGATGTTAATGATTCTTTGTGTTTTCTCAATCCCATACTCTACTATGATACTGCATTCTTCATTGATTGAACTGACATGGGCAAAAGTGATGGACCAGAATAGCAATTACATCAGAACTGGATATCTTCACCAGTACTTTTTAAGCTCCACAAAATCAGTGCATAAAGGATATGGAAGATAATCTATATGCCAGCTTCTATCTGGTAACAGCATCTTGCCTCCTGTATTCAATATCCAGCTGTTTATCTGTCACCAAAAGTGATGTACAGATCTCCTGAAAGGTGTTATAAATGCATAGCTACTTTTTCAAGAAATTGGAAAACTCCATTATGTTGGTACTATTCCAGAGAAAGTCTGATAAGTCCTTCAGAATTCTCACTTTTATCCCACTTTCCAGGCAGCTGCCGTGACGACAGCCAACCCGAGTCATTCATTACCTTGATGAAAAGTTCTTGGTACATGTCCCAGGTGATGTTAAGTCATGACACTTTCCTCACCTCTGAATGAAGGCATTTAAAGATGCACCTCTGAATTCATCAAAAGTTCCTTCTTGACGGGAAACCGAGATGAATAAGCTGTCTGCTGTTTTGTACCACACAAACGTATGCCATAGGCTGTCCTACCAACCTGTCTGCTCTTATTAATGTGATATTTCGTGTATCACTGTCTGTACCTCCTCAGTTGCCTTCCGTCCTGTGTCGTCTTAGCATTTTTTTTTTCAGGGAGCCTCGTCATAACACTCTCAAAAATCAACTAAGTACTATGCATGACATTTCTGTTCAATGGCGACAAGATTGCTAACAGTGAATTTGGTCAGACTTTCAACTCTTCATGAGCAATTCTTTACTCCTGTGTTCTTCATCAAGGGTAATTTTGTGGAGCTGGTGAAGGGGTTGCTTGGTGCCAACCACTTGTTCCCAGAACAAGCATGTTTTCTAGTACAGTCAAGACTAAATTTGGGATGTTTAAGATGTAGTTCCTCTCACAACTTTATCCTCTTGAAATTTTCAGCGGCAATTTCGGTGCCAATTACTTTGTCAGCAGTCAAGTGCTTTAATTCTCAATTGGCAAGTTGCTGTCATCAGCAGCATGGTAGGTCTTGAGAACATCAACAAATAAAGCGTTTGTGTGTTGTCAGTCGTCCTCTTCCTTGCTGAGAGATGGGCACCAAAAACTTGTTTGGAATTTTTTTGGCACATGATGCATTGGAACAAAGTCATCATAGCAATTGGATCTATAACAGACATATAAAATAAAAGGCAACACTGAAATAATAAAAAGTATATAAAAACATTTAATTTGACATTTTCCTAGAAGTGATACACCAGACTTGAAAGCTTCAGCCAGGGAGGTTTCCAGTGTTCCTTGGCATTTTCTTCCTGTTTGATCTGGAAGGATGATAGTGGTGAGACACCACTGTGGGGTTTGTTTCCAGAGGTGGAATAAAAACTGATTTCACTTTTTTTGTACTAAATATGTATTCAGAATCATAGATTGAACCACAAAAGCACTGCGACAATGAGGTAAACCTCAAGATGGCTGCTATGTTTACCTGGAGTTTACCTGGAGAGAGTTCCGGGGGTCAACGCCCCCGCGGCCCGGTCTGAGACCAGGAAATTGATGGAAACAATATTCAATCCTTTCTCATTTAGACTTCTTATATTATTGATGTTATAAACACAAGAAGTTGATGAATACAACATATGTTCAACACTTAGTATCTTTAATATGGTAATATTTCACCTGCACAATAATCTTCCTCGGCTGAATAGAGGTGAATGCAAGGTAGTATTATGCTAGAGAAACCTACAGTGACTGCTAAATATTTTGGCAAGTGAACAAACCCAAGTGTTGTACATGCATCTTATTCTTAGACTACTTATCCATAGATATTTGGATCATGAAATTCTAACAAGAAACAAGGATATTATAATCATTTCTTTATCTGTAAACCCCTAGTGGAAGATGTTGGCCTCGCTTCTGCCTCTCCTCCAGATCGATTTTGGTGGTCATAAGGAACAATGGAAACTCCTTGATTAGCTTTTTACAAGCATTGTAAGTCACATATAGTGAAGTTCACGTACTGTGTTGCTTATACCTACAGTAAGTTAAGACATAGTGAGTTAAATTATACTGGAGTGTGAGTCAGGGAGTGAAAAAGTTATAGAAAGTAAGGCTTAGGGAATGTCATTAAAGTTATTCAGATTATTAGATAAAGAGTATTAGTCAGACGTATTACAATGAAGGGAACAGAGGATAAGTTAGAGAGTATGACTTGGAGCTTAAGGGAAAGGGACAGTTGGAGAGAGTGAGTTATATCAAAATTAACTAGAATATAAATTAGGGATAAGTAGGGTCTATATAGAGAACATTTACTAAAGAATATTTAAGTGGCTAACTAGTGTAGTATATAAGCTTATGGCCTTTACAAGCAATATTTTGTGTAATACAATGCTAAAACTTCCTTAGAGTAACAAGCTTCTACTTTCACCTTTGCCCCTCTAGGTGATGTATTTGAAAATTTAATAGAACAAAAATTGCATGACTTCCTCAGTCGATATGATGGTCTCTTCATTCCTGAACTGCCTACATTTGACATTGAGTATCAGGACATAGCCAGGTAAGGAAACTATCGGAATTTGTAGGCTTAGTAATCGAAAATGATCTGGTAAGAGAGAAGAGGCACATAGAAGTGAACTCATAACCCAGTGATAGCACACTGGTCTCAGAGCTGAATGATCTAGAGTCAGTCTGATGCAAGGCGAGGTGATGAGAAAATCTAGCACAGTTCATTTTACTATGTCAGTTTTTAACATGGTGCTCACCATTAGCTTCTTTTGCCTCCAGTTTTCTAGGCTAAACCAATTTGCATCAGATTAGGTGAGGACACATAAACCTTTAAAAACATATATTTAAGCTATAAATGGCAACAATGTGACCAAGAAAACATTAGCAGCCTTGAATACTAAGTGTGCATAACCCTCTTATTGTGAGATGGTCTGCCAAACACTTGCTGCACCTGTTCACTAAGCAATAAATGGATTCCTGGGTGTTAGTTACTTGTTGTTGGTTGTATGCTGGGAATGGACCTAAAAAGCCCTTGGGAATAAGCCAGACTACCTAACTTCCTTGGGTTATTAATGCTCTAGAGTTAATAATCCAAGTAAAATCGTCATCAGCTAGAATGATCTGACAACCTAAGGAGGCAAGAGGAAATTGCGAGATACAAAATCATTACAAAAAAATCTAAAATTTTAAATTACCACTGGGCTTAAATGAGGTTAACTATACTGTTATCGACATACATTATATGTACGTCAGTCTGAGAAATAAAGGATGATGCATCTTCTACTCAGCAAAGTCCAACAGTCGTCATTGATAATTTAGACTGGGGAAAGAAATCACAAAATTAATGATTATCTTTTAGACACTGGTAGAGAGACATGTTGAGATGATACTAGTGACTTGGAAGGTGAAATAACTGCTACTAATGTAGAGTTAACACTGGAAAAATCCTCTTCCAGTCGTCTCCCATGAACTTTTTTCTCTTGCATATTTTTAATAGCTAAAAATTCAAAGGTTTGAAGCGTAAAAAAACTCCATGCCATCTACTAGTGTAATAGTGTCAAGACAGTTCAATGTAATCAATCATATGTCGTTGTTTATTCATAAGATAATCTATTCGGTGTTTACCACTTTATTAAAAAATATTTCAGTTAGACTTAAATCATTTGCTTATAGTTTTAAAACCGTTGTTGTATATTATATTTGAGTTATATTAAAATATCTGAATCATTACTGTTCTGTTTGATCATTTTTATAATTTGCATATTGTCCCTCTTTTATCTTTGTATTGTAGAGGGTCAGTAAATTTATCTATTGTATACAGTGTTAATAAGATTTACTTCTCGCTCTGGGTAACTTCATCAATTTTCTCTTGAAAATGATTAATGAACATGTGGGTTTATGTAGTATACTAAAAAAAAGGCGGTGGAAAGTATTGATGAATTACAGATTGGTTAACACTTTCTTGAATAAGTACTCAATTGATATACCATTAAAATTGAAATTTGGTTGTCTTGGTATCCTGTTCCCTTAGCGTCCAATAACTTGTCACTATTTCAGGTCATTTTCTTAATTTATTTCCATTAGCTGTATAGATATATTACTTTGTATTTACCAACAATGAAATTAGTTTTTCACATCTAAATTGTCAGGTTGTCTAAATCAGCTTGCGTTCTGTAACGCACAAGTGGTATTGAAACTTGTCTCCTTAGATGGGCGACTGCAAAGTTATTAAATTATTCAATGTATGATTTCTTGGTACATATATCAAGAATGGCAGCAAATGGCAAGATAAAAACCTGACATATCACTTTTTATATCTAGTTCTTCACTATTAGTTGTGGAGATGTCCTGAACTCATAGGGGGTCATACCGTGTCTTAGAAATAGGAGAAAATCAGCTTTGATCCGATGAAAATAATAAAAATCTTTTCCTAGCATCAAGACACCTAGTCCTTGTGCGGCACTTCAGAAACTTCTCATTGTTTGCTCTCCGATTACTAGTTTTGCAGACCACCTTGATATGTGCCCAATTGTTGAGGAACCTGATTGATAGCATTCTGAAAATCGTTGTCTGATGATGGGCTCTTGATCTAGAGGAATTAGAGCTACCCTTCCTTTTTTTTTATCAAACCAGATTACCACCCATTTCTAAGGTACTGTATACCCCCCTACAGATTATAATAATTATAATTAATAATCTACATTAAATACAGACACAAAAATTTTAATAGAATGCTTTGGACATAATACATTGTTGCTACTAGGTTATCTTAATATCAAATTCTCTTTTTCATAAATATAATATAAATATGAGTATTATCTCTCATTAAGTGCCACTATTAGCATTAAACTTTCTATCTTAGTTACAAGTCTCCTCATCCTACATGCACTCAAAATCAGGACATTTCACTCTTCTTTAAACAAGAATAATTAATAAAGATTGCTTTTATATTCCTTTCAACACACAAAATGTATCTAAAGAATTTCACTTTTATCTAGCATAGCACTCAGCCTCAACAGCCTCACACTGACTGGGGTGAGTGACGTCAGTGTAACGTTCGTACACCAAGGACATCCTGGCAACCAGACACTGCAGATCGTCCTACCTCAGATAAATCTGGCAGTCGGCACGTATATCTCTGGGGGACACATCAATAATCTTCCTTTCAATGGCAAGGGCCCAATGAGGTAATAAATTTGTCTGTTGGTTGGTATTGCATTCATCTGTTTAGGATTGTATGGGCAAAAATGTAGGTGCTAGGCCCCCACTTCTTAAGGTTTGAATGATAAGTACACTACTGAAATCGCCATAGCACAGTTGGTCCAGTGGATGATTCAGAATTTCTGTACCATTCTCGATTGCCTGCAGTACATTTCCCAGTTCATTATGTGACAGGTAGGTTAGGTAAGGTTTGTCAGAAAACAGGACAAGTGTTTCCTGACACGGGTCTTAGTCAGATGATGACCCGCCGTTGTAGCTATTGGTCATCTGGCAGAGGCCTTCCGCTGGCTTACCGGTGCACCCCTTTAAGAATTATGATCATAGTTATAATCTTATGTGACAGGTTTAAGCCCTTCTTATTGAAGTTCTCATTAGCATGGAAATTAGAATATATATTGTAAGTGGGAGTATGTTTCACAGCAGGTGGGAAAGACTTGCAGTTTCTTAAGACATTCATTGAAATAATGGAACACGATTAATGTTTCAGTGAAAAAAACAATCACTATCAAGATTTATTTCTGGAAAATAATATAGCAATATACAATATACAATTTACAATATGCAGATTACAATGAATTGTACTGAAGTATAATTCTTCAAGCTTAATCATCTTTAAACAAAGGCAAAATCTCTGGATTTCTTCCGTAATATAGTTTATTCTCTTCTTTGAGTTCGAGGGTCCAAAGTTAGCACCAGAGGTGGTACTTCCCAATATTTTTTTTGAAATGGGGGAAAAAATTATATATGTATGAATGTAAGTTTGAAAAAAGTTATATATTATGTAATTTTTTTTAACAAATGCTCTCTCCCACAAAGGTAGGGTAACCCGAAAAAGAAACGAAAGTTTTTCTTCTTTTTGCATATAGTAATTTATACAGGAGAAGGGGTAACTAGCCCCTCGCTCCAGTATTTACGTCACCTCCTACGACACGCATGGCTTGTGGAGGAAGTATTCTTCTCTACTTCCCTATAGAGAATTATATATATATATATATAATATATATATATATATATATATATATATATATATATATATAAATATATATATATAGTCAACACCTCGGCCGTCTCCCACCGAGGCAGGGTGACCCAAAAAAAAAAGAAAGAAAATCCCCAAAAAGAAAATACTTTAATCATCATTCAACACTTTCACCACACTCGCACATTATCACTGTTTTTGCAGAGGTGCTCAGAATACAACAGTCTAGAAGCATAAACATATAAAGATACACAACATATCCCTCCAAACTGCCAATATCCCAAACCCCTCCTTTAAAGTGCAGGCATTGTACTTCCCATTTCCAGGACTCAAGTTCGACTATATGAAAATAACCGGTTTCCCTGAATCCCTTCACTAAATATTACCCTGCTCACACTCCAACAGATCGTCAGGTCCCAAGTATCATTCGTCTCCATTCACTCCTATCTAACACGCTCACGCACGCTTGCTGGAAGTCCAAGCCCCTTGCCCACAAAACCTCCTTTACCCCCTCTCTCCAACCCTTTCGAGGACGACCCCTACCCCGCCTTCCTTCCCCTATAGATTTATATGCTTTCCATGTCATTCTACTTTGATCCATTCTCTCTAAATGACCAAACCACCTCAACAACCCCTCTTCTGCCCTCTGACTAATACTTTTATTAACTCCACACCTTCTCCTAATTTCCACACTCCGAATTTTCTGCATAATATTTACACCACACATTGCCCTTAAACAGGACATCTCCACTGCCTCCAACCGTCTCCTCGCTGCTGCATTTACCACCCAAGCTTCACACCCATATAAGAGTGTTGGTACTACTATACTTTCATACATTCCCTTCTTTGCTTCCATAGATAACGTTTTTGGACTCCACATATACCTCAACGCACCACTCACCTTTTTTCCCTCATCAATTCTATGATTAACCTCATCCTTCATAAATCCATCCGCCGACACGTCAACTCCCAAGTATCTGAAAACATTCACTTCTTCCATACTCCTCCTCCCCAATTTGATATCCAATTTTTCTTTAGCTAAATCATTTGACACCCTCATCACCTTACTCTTTTCTATGTTCACTTTCAACTTTCTACCTTTACACACATTCCCAAACTCATCCACTAACCTTTGCAATTTTTCTTTAGAATCTCCCATAAGCACAGTATCATCAGCAAAAAGTAACTGTGTCAATTCCCATTTTGAATTTGATTCCCCAAAATTTAATCCCACCCCTCTCCCGAACACCCTAGCATTTACTTCCTTTACAACCCCATCTATAAATATATTAAACAACCATGGTGACATTACACATCCCTGTCTAAGACCTACTTTTACCGGGAAGTAGTCTCCCTCTCTTCTACACACCCTAACCTGAGCCTCACTATCCTCATAAAAATATACTTGCAACATCTGCCACATTGCTCCTCTATCCACTCTATCATATGCCTTTTCTAAATCCATAAATGCAATAAAAACTTCCCTACCTTTATCTAAATACTGTTCACATATATGCTTCAATGTAAACACTTGATCTACACATCCCCTACCCACTCTGAAACCTCCTTGCTCATCCGCAATCCTACATTCTGTCTTACCTCTAATTCTTTCAATTATAACCCTACCGTACACTTTTCCTGGTATACTCAGTAAGCTTATTCCTCTATAATTTTTAGTCTCTTTTGTCCCCTTTCCCTTTATATAAAGGGACTATACATGCTCTCTGCCAATCCCTAGGTACCTTCCCCTCTTTCATACATTTATTAAACAAAAGTACCAACCACTCCAACACTATATCCCCCCCTGCTTTTAACATTTCTGTCATGATCC
>NC_091303.1:2881590-3001590 GCF_038502225.1 Cherax quadricarinatus
CATCTTGTAGGAGTGAGGAAGAGCCAGTTGTGAGTGTGGGGGAAGTTCGTGAGGCAGTAGGCAAAATGAAAGGGGGTAAGGCAGCCGGGATTGATGGGATAAAGATAGAAATGTTAAAAGCAGGTGGGGATATAGTTTTGGAGTGGTTGGTGCAATTATTTAATAAATGTATGGAAGAGGGTAAGGTACCTAGGGATTGGCAGAGAGCATGCATAGTTCCTTTGTATAAAGGCAAAGGGGATAAAAGAGAGTGCAAAAATTATAGGGGGATAAGTCTGTTGAGTGTACCTGGTAAAGTGTATGGTAGAGTTATAATTGAAAGAATTAAGAGTAAGACGGAGAATAGGATAGCAGATGAACAAGGAGGCTTTAGGAAAGGTAGGGGGTGTGTGGACCAGGTGTTTACAGTGAAACATATAAGTGAACAGTATTTAGATAAGGCTAAAGAGGTCTTTGTGGCATTTATGGATTTGGAAAAGGCATATGACAGGGTGGATAGGGGGGCAATGTGGCAGATGTTGCAAGTGTATGGTGTAGGAGGTAGGTTACTGAAAGCAGTGAAGAGTTTTTACGAGGATAGTGAGGCTCAAGTTAGAGTATGTAGGAAAGAAGGAAATTTTTTCCCAGTAAAAGTAGGCCTTAGACAAGGATGTGTGATGTCACCGTGGTTGTTTAATATATTTATAGATGGGGTTGTAAGAGAAGTAAATGCGAGGGTCTTGGCAAGAGGCGTGGAGTTAAAAGATAAAGAATCACACACAAAGTGGGAGTTGTCACAGCTGCTCTTTGCTGATGACACTGTGCTCTTGGGAGATTCTGAAGAGAAGTTGCAGAGATTGGTGGATGAATTTGGTAGGGTGTGCAAAAGAAGAAAATTAAAGGTGAATACAGGAAAGAGTAAGGTTATGAGGATAACAAAAAGATTAGGTGATGAAAGATTGAATATCAGATTGGAGGGAGAGAGTATGGAGGAGGTGAATGTATTCAGATATTTGGGAGTGGACGTGTCAGCGGATGGGTCTATGAAAGATGAGGTGAATCATAGAATTGATGAGGGAAAAAGAGTGAGTGGTGCACTTAGGAGTCTGTGGAGACAAAGAACTTTGTCCTTGGAGGCAAAGAGGGGAATGTATGAGAGTATAGTTTTACCAACGCTCTTATATGGGTGTGAAGCGTGGGTGATGAATGTTGCAGCGAGGAGAAGGCTGGAGGCAGTGGAGATGTCATGTCTGAGGGCAATGTGTGGTGTGAATATAATGCAGAGAATTCGTAGTTTGGAAGTTAGGAGGAGGTGCGGGATTACCAAAACTGTTGTCCAGAGGGCTGAGGAAGGGTTGTTGAGGTGGTTCGGACATGTAGAGAGAATGGAGCGAAACAGAATGACTTCAAGAGTGTATCAGTCTGTAGTGGAAGGAAGGCGGGGTAGGGGTCGGCCTAGGAAGGGTTGGAGGGAGGGGGTAAAGGAGGTTTTGTGTGCGAGGGGCTTGGACTTCCAGCAGGCATGCGTGAGCGTGTTTGATAGGAGTGAATGGAGACAAATGGTTTTTAATACTTGACGTGCTGTTGGAGTGTGAGCAAAGTAACATTTATGAAGGGATTCAGGGAAACCGGCAGGCCGGACTTGAGTCCTGGAGATGGGAAGTACAGTGCCTGCACTCTGAAGGAGGGGTGTTAATGTTGCAGTTTAAAACTGTAGTGTAAAGCACCCTTCTGGCAAGACAGTGATGGAGTGAATGATGGTGAAAGTTTTTCTTTTTCGGGCCACCCTGCCTTGGTGGGAATCGGCCGGTGTGATAATAAAAAAAAAAAAAAATAATAATAATAATAATAATAATAATAAATATATATATATAGGGCACATTAACATTGCAATAAATTATTTATTTCGGTCGGGGGATTATTATTATTATTATAATCAAGGGGGAAGCGCTAAACCCGGAGGATTATACAGCGCCTGGGGGGGGGGATATGTGGAAGGCATTCAGGCTTAATTCGGGGAACTGGAGCACAGATCCAATTCCCTAAATCAAGAGCCCCTCACCAACATCAAGGAACCTTCCTTGAGGGGTCGGTCGGGGGAGAGGGGGAGGTGGTCTACAAAAAAAAAAAGATAGTGTGCTCAGAGCCTTCTAAAGACTGAAAACGGCGACGACTCCAGCTATGCTGAAGCGAAACTCCTGAAGCTCTTGAAGCTGATGAAGCCATAATGGAATACTGAACGACATAGTTATGGCCCAGCTGAAGTCTTGCTGCTCAGGCTGACAGATTTCAACACTGACGCCCATCCTGTGTGCTATAATATGACACGGAACCATAACAATTGTTCCCATGATGTAAATACCACTTAGTATAGGGTAACAACACACTGCTGATGTATCCAGTTTTTGCTAAAAAATATATATATTCCGTCCCTCTCGATCGATCGCTAGCGCACTCAGTTCACACACTGAGGTCCGGGGTTCGAATCTCCTCCAGTACGGCTGGAAAACATTAGGGAAGTGTTTCCATAAGACATCTGCTGCTCCTGTCCCTGTTCGACCATCATTTTAAGATGGGTATCTGGGTGTTAGTCGACTGGTGTGGATCGCATCCTGGGACAAAACTGACTCAATTTGCCCGAAATGCTATACATAACAAGCGGCTTTCTGTATAGTAGTATGTCATTGATGTCAGCTATGGTCTGTATACCTTGTACATGTACTTGTAGTAAATAAAGATATTATTATTATTATTATTATTATTATTATTATTATTATTATTATTATTATTATTATTATCATTATTATTATTATTATTATTATTATTATTATTATTATTATTATTATTATTATTATTATTATTATCATTATTATTATTATTATTATTATCATTATTATTATTATTATTATTATTATTATTATTATTATTATTATTATTATTATTATTATTATTATTATTATTATTATTATTATTATTATTATTTCCAGTCTACCTCATAAATTTGATAAAAAATGAACCAGCAGATACTAATAATTTTTTAGGTATAGTGTTATTATGACAATGACATTAATAAAACTATTTAGATTATTATTATAATAAAATTTATTTTAATATTTGTTTTTCATCCAATAAATAATAATAATAATAATAATAATAATAATAATAATAATAATAATAATAATAATAATAATAATCATACAGTAATAAAAAAAACTCTACCCATCTCTCCTTCAACACAGATGTATTGGGATGTTAGAGAATGTCTCTTCAGTTTCAGGTTGATAAAAAGTGGAATAAGCTAGATGAGGAGGTGCTGAAGGCAAAATTCCATACACAGTTTTAAGAGCAGGTCCGACATGGCCCGAGAAGCCTGGAACCAACCATGGCAATGATTGTAGTTTAACAGGCAGTGCCATTAGCCTAGATTCAACGACAGCAAACACAAGAGTATAACTCAGTGGGAACACGCACACATACACACACTTCCACTCTTCTCACTTTCACTCATCACTCCTTCGTTCTCTACAGAGGACGAAGGAGAACTCAGCAGAGGGAGTCGAGCTGGACCTGACCCTAACAACCGTCGGATCTGGAAACATTTACAAGGAACGAACCAATTTGATTTACCATTTTCGCATCAAATTCCTTTCAAGATTGTGACAGGTAAGAAGGTAGGGGCGTGTCCCGAAGAGTATTTATTTTTTTGCCTGGTATAATACTGTGTTGAGCTACATTTGGGTTGTTACCTAGCTTTATGTAACAGCGAGATGCAGCCTCCTTCCCTTGAGGGCCATGTCTGATAATCCAAAAGATTAACTCTCTGATTTTACACACACACACACACACAAACACACACACACACGGCCAGTGAAAAGGCGGGACCAGGAACTGTGACTCGACCCTTGCAACCACAACTAGGTGAGTATACATACACACCCAGACCACAAGAAAGATTTTGACGCGGTACCACAGTAAAGTGCCGCTATCAGATTAAATAAGCGCTCAGTGTAAAAAAAAAAAAAAATGACTGTGTATAAGGATATAGTTGAGCAACAAAAGCATCAACACCACTCCCAACAAAGTTATAATTCTTCCCAACAGCCAGGTTGCATTGAACGTCTCAAAAGTACTTTCACAAGCTAACACCAGAGTCGCCATCGCTTCTAGCACTTCAATCAAGGATCTAACCAGGACAAAATCCAAGCACCACGAACCAGTCAATGCAGGAGTTTACACTATACCCTGTGGAGGCTGTGACAAGATTTACGTAGGTGAAACAGCAAGAAACCTCGACACCCGCCTCAATGAACACATTTACGCATGTAGGAACGATAACTTGAACAACGCCTGTGTACAACACCGAAATTCCACCAGTCATCTCATGAAATTCAGAAACGCCCAATTAGTGATAAAAGAAACTAATTTCCGCACACGCAAGTGCCTCGAATCAGCACTGATCGCTGTTTCGAATACAATTAAACAAAACAACGGCAGTTTCACAATCTCCGAAGTCTTAGCAAGAATCCTCCTGAAAACAGTAAACCCTGCCATCACATAGTCTCTCCTGTTATACTACACTAAGCACATTACAGAGAGTGAACACTGAAACAAGCTGCCTCTTTCCAGTCTATATTTGTCCAACCTATTTTTATGTTACCCAAGTAATAGCTTTTATATCCTTTTACTCTTGTACGAATTAATTGCTCTACCATATTGTATTACTTTTGTCACTACTACTACTACTAGTACTACTACTACTACCACTAGTGAACATCGAAATGGTACCTCACTAGTATTGCCCCTCACTCTGAGCCTTTATATACCCTCTGTGTCCATGTATTGTTTGTAATGGCTTGATGAAGCTCCTGGAGAGCGAAACGTTGCCACAATAAAATGTCACATTAGTTGCATTTGTGTCCTTTTACTTTACATATTGTCGGTAATTCTACCAACTTTATTACAAAAGCAAAGTCACTACAAGAAATGACACACGAGGCTGTGAGTGCGTCTGGTGGTGACCCGCAATGTTCAGTGTTGGTCCCATGTTTGTCTTAATATTCAGATATCTCCTTCAATTACTTCTCGGATAATGCCAAAATAATAAGATAAGATTTTGTTCGGACTTTTAACCCAGGTGGGTTAGCCACTCAGGATAACCAAAGAAACGCAGTACGTCATCGAGGGACTGTCTGTCTTATTTCCACTGGGGTCCTCTGTCTCGTCCCCCAGAATGCGACCCACACCAGTTGACTAACGCCCAGGTACCTACTTGCTTGTTAGCTGAACGGGACAGCGGCTGTAAGGAAACACACCCAATGTTTTCACTCTTGCCGGGGATCGAACCACGGACACTCAGCGTGTGAAGCGAGAGCGTTGGCTACCAGGCCACGGGCCACCGTGGAAAATACAAAGCGAAAATGAAAGAAAGCTACAGTAGGACTCAACAATCTCTACAGTCAGTCGTAAAATAGTTACTGAGATTGAACTCGGGGGAGGGGGAGGGGGGAAGAAAATGGACGGTATATAAATATGGAAATGTTTATCGAAGCAGATAAAAAAAAGAGTGTGGCCGGACTGATGACCGACGGACACTTGGCCGACAGACATTTGACCGAAAAGCAATTGGCCGAAAGGACATTTCACCGGCAGACATCTGGCAGAACGAACATATGGACGAACGGATAATTAGGCTAGGTTATGTTTATGTTATGTCCTTTTCAGTTTTGTTTATTTTTATTTCTTCGTTTTAATGTTTGGAAAAACATTCTATGATGAACGCCAGTTCGGCAATATGACCGTTCGGTGAAATGTCCGTCGGCGAAATATCAATCACGGAGCCAAAAATGCAAATCTGCAGTAAACATTACTGAAGTCGTGTCATTTGAGTCACTCATGAAGAAAATAACATCGACAGCACAGGCTAATGTTTACAAACATAAAAGTGCTTTATGTGAATCTTCGTGGAAGTTCCTTCAAAAGACTCTTACTCATATGCGAGTCCCTTTCATGATCGTCCACTCACATAATATCAAATATAACTGGAAAACTACAGAGGAGAACATCAAACCTGGTTGTTGTCCTGAGAGGTGAGTCAATTGAACTATGTCGACACTCACCGCATAGCCTATGTTGACACTCACCACACAGCCTGTGTTGACACTCACCACACAGCCTGTGTTGACACTCACCATACAGCCTATGTTGACACTCACCACACAGCCTGTGTTGACACTCACCACACAGCCTGTGTTGACACTCACCACACAGCCTGTGTTGACACTCACCACACAGCCTGTGTTGACACTCACCACACAGCCTGTGTTGACACTCACCACACAGCCTGTGCTGACACTCACCACACAGCCTGTGTTGACACTCACCACACAGCCTATGTCGACACTCACCACACAGCCTATGTTAAAAAACTATATACAGAACCCACCGAGGCGATCCTCCGAGTGGTGAAAAAAACTTGAATACAAAACGGGATAGAGAGAGAGAGAGAGAGAGAGAGAGAGAGAGAGAGAGAGAGAGAGAGAGAGAGAGAGAGAGAGAGAGAGAGAGAGAGAGAGAGAGAGAGAGAGAGAGACAGAGAGAGAGAGAGAGACAGAGAGAGAGAGAGAGACAGAGAGACAGAGACAGAGACAGACAGAAACAGACAGAGAGAGAGGCCTGAGACCCAGTTCTTTCCCTTGCTTCTCTCTCTCCCTTGATTTGTAGCCACGAGAGGAATAGAAACCGCGAGGGGAAGTGAAAGATGAGGAAGGTGAGAGTGAATGATGAGGAGAGCAAGGACGAGGACTACCAGAAAGGCACAAGACACGGCCTAACGACTGGAACGGAATGATTCATACTCGCGCGGCGGAGGAGGAATGGTATACTCCATTTGGGAAGGAAGCTTCTGTAACGCGGACGATGGGAAAGAGGAAGGAGGTAGGGAGGGAGAAGAGGGGAAAAACGAGAAGGCAAGAGGAAGGGATGACCTGTTTGGAGTGTGCTGGAGGTTGGAGGTTGGGAGGAGTGGTGTGATGGGGATTGGTTAGTAGTAGGGGGGGTGTGGAGGCGATTGGGTTAGAGATGGGAGTGTTGGTGGGGTGTAGTACGTCTTAGATAATGTTGGATAGGGAGAAAGTTGTGAGGGGCTTGGAGGGGTAAGTTTCTCAGCGGGGGTGATATAAATGGTAAGCGGAGGACCTTTTTTTTTTTTTTTTTAGTAGGGGAGTAAGATGTATGAATGGAGAAAAAGGACAATGGAGGAGTTTCATTACATTAAGACAAGCAGACAAGCAGGAGGGAAAACAAATGTTATCTAAGCAAGGATAAGAAGATAAATAATGAATATGAAGGAGTGGAATTTGAAGGAGGCAAAGAGATTCAACTACTACCATATAACAGTAAAGGAGACAATATCGTCCACCATCAGCTAACATTAGAATGTATTAGACAAACGCCATCTTACACCAGAATGTATTTAATTCATCAGCCAAAACAATGCCTGAAACGTCTGAGTGTGCCGTGGCTCAGTTGGTAGCGCCCTCAGCTCACATACTGAGGGTCACTGACTTGAGTATGCTTCGTACTACCTGCTGCCTATGTTCGCCTAGCACTAAGTAGGTACAGAGTGTTAGTCGATTGTTGTAGGTCGCATCCCCAATGGTGTCAGTATACATTAGATACGGTTAGGCTTTGAAATGAGCTGAGGTAGGATAACTGCTCTTAATAAGTCAATTGTGTAGAACAAAATGTAAACACTAGATAGCCTCAGATGCCACAGTCTAGGACTAAAATATCTGTAGCGCCTCTGACTAACACTAGGATTCAGTACAAGTTTCCACCTGCTGTCCAGCCTACCCACTAGCCTACCCACTAGCAGAGAGCAGACCCTCTCCAGGCGTAAACCTTCTTCTGTTGTCCTGGTGAGTACTACCCTAAATCCATTAATTCGATTAAATCGCTCATGTTTCAAGCTCAAGAGGAAATATTTGTCGACTGCAATACCAAATAGCACACCTCCCACAGTAACACCATGTTGCAAGCACCTCCTACAGTGGAAATAAATGGTATAAAATACCGACACAATGGCAATATAAACACAAATGCAGTATAATGTGATCCTTTATTGACTACGTTTCGCCCACACAGTGGGCTTTTTCAAGTCACAAACAGAACTACCTGGGGTGGAAGGAACGCGAGTATTTATAGTCCGGCTGAGGTCAGGTGAAGAATGCTGCATCTGATGATGTACCGAGTTGGGTTGTAGAGTCTAAAAACTTGGGTAGCTTGGAAAGGAGACTGGACAAGTTTGTGAGCAGACCTTCTACAGTGTTCTTATGTGTGATAGCGATGAAGAAGTTTCTTGGCAAGTGGTTCAGCTATGTTATAGAAGACACTATTCTGGTTGAAGTTGTCGGATATAGAAATAAGTGATGATTCCAGGATTCTTCGGTATTGGGTGTTGTCTTCTGTGGCGATAAGTCTTGAGTTTCTGTAGTTTATCAAGTGGTTGTGTGAATTACGGTGTTGTACGCAGGCATTCCTTGTGTCGTCAGACCTGCTTGCGTATTGGTGTTCTGAAATACGTGTTTGGAGGTCCCTTGATGTTTCGCCCACGTATAACTTGTTGCAGTCATTACAAGGGATTATGTATACCCCTGCAGAGGATGGAGGCTTGTCCTGCCTACTACTGGTGATGTCCTTGATGGTCGTGGTTGTGGAGGTAGATACTTGGAATGATGTTTTGGCAAAGATGTTGGAAACATGTTTGGCAATGGAGTTGGTGGGAAGGACTATGTATCTCTTCTCGGCAGTGTCTTCTCTGGGTGTGTTGAAGATGTTTAGTGCTCGCCGTCTGCAGTCTCTGATGAAGTGACGAGGATAGTGGAGTTTGGAAAATACCTGTTCAATTATAGTGCATTCTTCCTCAAGGAACTCGTTGCTGCAGATTCTGAGTGCACGCAGGAAGAAGCCTATAATTACACCAGTTCACACTTGAAGAAGAGGTCGACAACACTCTTCCTTTCCTTGATGTTCTACTCTGCAAAGCTGACCACGAACTTCGTTTTAAAGTCTATCGAAAACCCACCAACCAAAACGATCTTCTCCACTTCTACTCTCACCACGACACCAAAACCAAACGTGGTGTAATTATAGGCTTCTTCCTGCGTGCACTCAGAATCTGCAGCAACGAGTTCCTTGAGGAAGAATGCACTATAATTGAACAGGTATTTTCCAAACTCCACTATCCTCGTCACTTCATCAGAGACTGCAGACGGCGAGCACTAAACATCTTTAACACACCCAGAGAAGACACTGCCGAGAAGAGATACATAGTCCTTCCCACCAACTCCATTGCCAAACATGTTTCCAACATCTTTGCCAAAACATCATTCCAAGTATCTACCTCCACAACCACGACCATCAAGGACATCACCAGTAGTAGGCAGGACAAGCCTCCATCCTCTGCAGGGGTATACATAATCCCTTGTAATGACTGCAACAAGTTATACGTGGGCGAAACATCAAGGGACCTCCAAACACGTATTTCAGAACACCAATACGCAAGCAGGTCTGACGACACAAGGAATGCCTGCGTACAACACCGTAATTCACACAACCACTTGATAAACTACAGAAACTCAAGACTTATCGCCACAGAAGACAACACCCAATACCGAAGAATCCTGGAATCATCACTTATTTCTATATCCGACAACTTCAACCAGAATAGTGGCTTCTATAACATAGCTGAACCACTTGCCAAGAAACTTCTTCATCGCTATCCCACATAAGAACACTGTAGAAGGTCTGCTCACAAACTTGTCCAGTCTCCTTTCCAAGCTACCCAAGTTTTTAGACTCTACAACCCAACTCGGTACATCATCAGATGCAGCATTCTTCACCTGACCTCAGCAGGACTATAAATACTCGCGTTCCTTCCACCCCAGGTAGTTCTGTTTGTGACTTGAAAAAGCCCACTGTGTGGGCGAAACGTAGTCAATAAAGGATCACATTATACTGCATTTGTGTTTATATTGCCACCTCCTACAGTAACGAAATGTTGCAAGCACCACCCACAGTAATGCTATGTTGCTTTCTTCTACTACTTCATCTTTACGTTGTAGAGTCCTATCACTGCAACACAATGATGCAGGGACTTATCACTGCATCGACATGTTGCAGGATTCTACCATTGTCAAACCACGTTCCATGTTTCTACCACTACAACTAAGAGTTCCGGGCTCCTACACTGTAAAGCCATGGTGCAGGATACTATAACTGGATTGCAGCCTCCTACCACTGCGATAACATATTGCATGGTCCTACCACTACAACACCAGTGTAGGAGTCTACAACCGAAGCTACAACGGTGAAAGTAATTTGATAAAAAATGCGGATGTGGCACTGATGCCGCCGGTCCTGTCCTAACTCAACAACCCCAGCTGCAAGTCCTGTCCTTACTCACCAACCCCAGCTGCCGGTGCTGTCCTAACTCACCAACCCCAGCTGCCGGTCATGTCCTAACTCACCAACCCCATCTGCCGGTCCTGTCCTAACTCACCAACCCCAGCTGCCAGTCCTGTCCTAACTCCCAAACCCCATCTGCCTGTCCTGTCCTAACTCACCAACCCCAGCTGCCGGTCCTGTCCTAGCTCCCAAACCCTAGCTGCAGGTCCTGTCCTAACTCACCAACCCAAGCTGCCGGTCCTGTCCTCACTCACCAACCCCAGACTTGCTTCTCGTTCCTCAAGGTCTCAGCTTTAAGTGCGTTATCAGAAGAGGGGTGTCTATATTTGCAAGAGGGGAGGAGGGGAGAGGATGTGTGTGTGAGAGAGGGGAGGAAGAAGAGGGAAGAGTGGCCAGAGAGAGAGAGAGAGAAAAAAAAAAGGGTAGGAGGGCTGAGAGATGTAGTGAAGGTAAAGGATGAAAGTATGAAGGGAAGGGTACAAGAAGGATCCTCGGAAAAAATACATATTATATATAAACAAACATTTATATATATGTATATGTATATATATATATATATATATATATATATATATATATATATATATATATATATATATATATATATAGTAGGTTGGTAGACAGCAACCACCCAGGGAAGTACTACCGTCCTGCCACGCTAAGATAACAGGGATATCTTGCTACTCCTACTTACACTTTGGTCACACTTCACAGACACGCACATTATATATAAAAGCCATGCGTGTCGTAAAAAATGCCGGGATTTTCTCCTGTATATACTATTTATAAAACTGGGTTGCTTAAATGTGCGTGGATGTAGTGCGGATATGTATGTTATGAATGAAAAGAAGTTGGATAAGCGAAACAAAGCTGAAGGGGGTAGGAGAGTTTCAGTGGGGGGAAATAAATGGGATTAAATCTGGAGTATCTGAGAGAGTTAGAGCAAAGGAAGGGGTAGCAGTAATGTTAAATGATCAGTTATGGAAGGAGAAAAGAGAATATGAATGTGTAAATTCAAGAATTATGTGGATTAAAGTAAAGGTTGGATGCGAGAAGTGGGTCATAATAAGTGTGTATGCACCTGGAGAAGAGAGGAATGCAGAGGAGAGAGAGAGATTTTGGGAGATGTTAAGTGAATGTATAGGAGCCTTTGAACCAAGTGAGAGAGTAATTGTGGTAGGTGTAAATGATAATGGGAGCCCTTTGATTGAACTTTGTAGAGAAAGGGGTATAAATAAGTATACACGATATGATGTAGGGCGAAATGACAGTAGTTTGTTGGATTATGTATTGGTAGATAAAAGACTGTTGAGTAGACTTCAGGATGTACATGTTTATAGAGGGGCCACAGATATATCAGATCACTTTCTAGTTGTAGCTACACTGAGAGTAAAAGGTAGATGGGATACAAGGAGAATAGAAGCATCAGGGAAGAGAGAGGTGAAGGTTTATAAACTAAAAGAGGAGGCAGTTAGGGTAAGATATAAACAGCTATTGGAGGATAGATGGGCTAATGAGAGCATAGGCAATGGGGTCGAAGAGGTATATATTTGTGGTTACAGGAAAGTGGGTGCAGGAGGGAAGAGGAGCGATTGGTGGATGATGATAAAGAGAGTATTAGCATATGAGAAGTTTTTACAAAGTAGAAGTGATGCAAGGAGGGAAGAGTATATGGAGAAAAAGAGAGAAGTTAAGAGAGTGGTGAAGCAATGTAAAAAGAGAGCAAATGAGAGAGTGGGTGAGATGTTATCAACAAATTTTGTTGAAAATAAGAAAAAGTTTTGGAGTGAGATTAACAAGTTAAGAAAGCCTAGAGAACAAATGGATTTGTCAGTTAAAAATAGGAGAGGAGAGTTATTAAATGGAGAGTTAGAGGTATTGGGAAGATGGAAGGAATATTTTGAGGAATTGTTAAATGTTGATGAAGATAGGGAAGCTGTGATTTCGTGTATAGGGCAAGGAGGAATAACATCTTGTAGGAGTGAGGAAGAGCCAGTTGTGAGTGTGGGGGAAGTTCGTGAGGCAGTAGGTAAAATGAAAGGGGGTAAGGCAGCCGGGATTGATGGGATAAAGATAGAAATGTTAAAAGCAGGTGGGGATATAGTTTTGGAGTGGTTGGTGCAATTATTTAATAAATGTATGGAAGAGGGTAAGGTACCTAGGGATTGGCAGAGAGCATGCATAGTTCCTTTGTATAAAGGCAAAGGGGATAAAAGAGAGTGCAAAAATTATAGGGGATAAGTCTGTTGAGTGTACCTGGTAAAGTGTATGGTAGAGTTATAATTGAAAGAATTAAGAGTAAGACGGAGAATAGGATAGCAGATGAACAAGGAGGCTTTAGGAAAGGTAGGGGGTGTGTGGACCAGGTGTTTACAGTGAAACATATAAGTGAACAGTATTTAGATAAGGCTAAAGAGGTCTTTGTGGCATTTATGGATTTGGAAAAGGCGTATGACAGGGTGGATAGGGGGGCAATGTGGCAGATGTTGCAAGTGTATGGTGTAGGAGGTAGGTTACTGAAAGCAGTGAAGAGTTTTTACGAGGATAGTGAGGCTCAAGTTAGAGTATGTAGGAAAGAGGGAAATTTTTTCCCAGTAAAAGTATATATATATTATATATATATATGTCTTGCCGAATATGTATATATGTCTTGCCGAATATGTAAAATTGGTCAATTAGCAAGAACTCATTTAAAATTAAGTCCTCTCTGAAATTTTCTCTTATACATTTAAAGATATATTTTTTTTTCATTAATGTTAATGTAAATTTTTTAAATTTTGCTCCAAAAGAATCTTAGAAAACTTACCTAACCTAATTATAACAAGAGCAATTTATTTTAGCCTAACCCAACTAAATATATTTTAGATTTGTTTACAATAATTTAATACTAAACAAACACAGTGAAATACATTTTTTTCGTTAGGTTCAGAATGATTTTGGCGAAATTATTGCATACACAAATTTTCACTTGTCCTATATGGCAGGATAAGCGTTGCTATTTAAGCCAAGATCGCAAGTTCTGCTTATTCGGCACGACATATATATAAATATATATATATATATATATATATATATATATATATATATATATATATATATATATATATATATATATATATATATACATATATATATATATATATATATATATATATATATATATATATATATATATATATATATATATATATATATATATATATATAATATATATATAAAATGAAATTAAGACACATGTGCAACATCTGGGTATCTTTATTGTAGACTTTTCGCCATCCAGTGGCTTTATTAATACAAATTCCAGGACATAACTTGAAGACAGTAGGACTATATACAGAAGATAAGGTAATCAGTCCCTCAACTTTGGAGTAGGTGCGAAGAGCACAGTAGTCGTGGAGATTCTGAAGCAGAGGCAAGGAGCGTGGCGCTTATATACTAACGTCAGGTGTAGCAGACGAGGGCATAGTCACTGGTAGGCGCGATTCCATATACCATTCTTGCACAACTTGTCAGACACTGCAACATCATGGAATCTTGATTCTGAGGGCATGTACATAACCTTCACGACTACGACAACTACTACGACAACTACTACTACAACTAACCCATCTCTTTGGGAAGGACCTACTTCCACTGGGGAATCCCGCCTACCAGTGACTATGCCATCGTCTGCTACACCTGACGTTACTATATAAGCGCCTGGCTCCTTGCCTCTGCTTCAGAATCTCCACGACTATGGTGCACTTCGCACCTACTCCTAGGTTGGGGGACTGATTACCTCATCTTCTGTATATAGTCCTACTGTCTTCAAGTTATGTCCTGGAATTTGTATTGATAAACCCACTGGATGGCGAAACGTCTACAATAAAGATACCCAGATGTTGCTCATGTGTCTTAATTTCATCTTGTCGGTATTATATACCATTCTTGCACACACACACACACACACACACGCACATATATATATATATATATATATATATATATATATATATATATATATATATATATATATATATATATATATATATATATATATATATATATTGTTCTCGTTATAATAAGGTTAGGTAAGTTTTCTAAGATTCTTTTGGAGCAAAATTAAAAATTTTTACATTAACATTAATGAAAAAAATATATCCTTAAACGTATAAGAGAAATTTTTAGAAAGGACTTAATTTTAGATGAGTTCTTGCTAATTGACCAGTTTTACATATTCGGCACGACATATATATATATATATATATATATATATATATATATATATATATATATATATATATATATATATATATATATATATATATATATATATATATATATATATATATATATATATATATATATATATATATATATATATATATATTACACGCGGGCGTGCAGTTTTAAGGCATAGAATAGCAGAAAAACGAGGGACAGAAGACATGAAAAAAAATGTAAAGGGAATGGAGGATAATTGAAGTAAATAAGGAAAACGTGAGAGGAAAATGTGAGAGGCGACTGTACAAGAACGGCGCTCCCACTATACCACCTAATTAATATATATTTTTTGGCGACCGACTCTAGGCAAATGTCAGGGGACGAAGATCTGCTGGAGACGTGCGTGTTGATAAAAAAACGAAAAAAATAGGAGAAAATGTAAACAAACTTGTAAAATATTAAGGGAATGATACCCTTCAAGAAAAATGGAGACATGGAAGGGAACGGAGGCTGCCATGATGCTGTTGAAATTGGTTAGACCCCAATGGAAATAAGTCACTCCAACCTTTTTGGGTTATCCCAGGTTCTCTACACATATGCTGCTATGTAGGATAATCTATGTAACTGTATTTGTGTATATCTGAATAAGCTTGCTTACTTGCTTAAGTGAGTGTGGATGGTTAGAACTTAGACATGACCATCATGTGCCAGTACGTCTTCTGAAGTGCTCTTTCTTTCTTTTGTATTTATATCCTCTATTTACCTTTCGTTATCCAAATGCTGTACGACCCTTACGGGTTTCACACATCCCCATAAATATAATAATGAAATTATAACCACACATATAATTCAAAAAGAAGATAAACAACGATTTCAATCACAAGTAAAGCAGAATAAATGAGATAAACTGCTTTATTAAGGCTGCAGTACAGATAACTGTCTTTAAAGCTCCTCAGTATAGTAATAATAGTAGGATTACCGACAATATGTTAGGTATAAAGACACAGGCGACATTTTACTGTATCAACGTTTCTCTCTTCAGAAATTTTGTCAAACCGTTGCAATTTGACAAAGCTCCTGATGAGCGAAACGTTGCCACAACATAATGTCACATTAGTGACAAACAGAAAGACATGGAATAACACACAGAAATAACAGAGAGAAGTGCAGAAAAAAAAAAAAACAGGAACAGAAGTATTATCTAAGTAGATAAACAGATGTCAGGCAGAGAGAAACAAAGAGGAAGATAGAAAGAATAATTGAAGAGAAAGCAAAAGAAAAGAGAAAACAAGTGAGTTGAATAAGCGAGTCTTCTCTGCTCTAAGTAATGGCTGTTGGCTCCATGATGCACGTTTGCCTTCTGGTAATTCTTTATAAAACCCTCAGTAAATACCGCTCGGGTTATGCAAAATACATACGAAAATTATGCATGGTCGATTAAGAAAATGGCCCCTTGATTTATACGCACTTTCAGATAAAAAAAAAAATATTGGTCGAGATTCCTTAAAGTTGCTGCGCCATCCATTACCAAAATTTTGTAAACATCCACAGTGGGAATCCGCTTTGGTTTATTTAATAATCACGTATTAAAAATGAAACCCTCGAGCGACGGGATTTTATCGTTTTCCACAGTGTTTTTTTTCTTTATGTACCCCTTTCGCTGTCCGATAAGCGAATCCTGTAACTTAATTTTCAAAGGGAGAATGTTAGTAGGGGAAAAGAAAGTTAAGTAATGTTTATTCTTCTCCTTTTGTAAGTATCTCCTGTTGTAAGTTCGATGTCTGGCCTCATGTCCTCGATGCTCTGCTATCAAATCAAATTCATCGAAAACCGAAACGTGAGTTTAGATGAAGTAATCACGAGGTTACTCTGTATCCACACGAGAACTGGGACCCAGGTTAGCATTATTTATGTCTGTCAATCTGTTGTGGTGCTCTGGCCTAGACGTTACGGTACTCGAACTGGTGTTATGAGAGACAGGGTCGAATTCTCGTGTAAACATTTGGGCTTCAACATCGGATCTCAGTCACGAGCTACGCATGTATTTAGGTGAATTTATTTATCACTTTGGCCGTTATACACCAGGTTGGAGTGATCCAAAGTCGTGAAACATCTGAAAAGTCACAGTCCACTTGCTGTCTTTCTAGAAATAACTCACCAAACCCGTAATATACTCATTTATGTTTAAGAGTGCAGGCACTGTGCTTCCACCTCCAGAAATCAAGGAGGCTGATATCAGCAGTGGTTGAAATACTGGTGGAAACAGCAGGTGCTAAAACAGTGATATATCTGGAGGAAAAAGTGGAGATGAGAAATAATGATGATGGAAGATATAATTGAAATGACAATACTAGAGGAAGAAACAGAAATCAGGAGGAAAAAATAATGATTGGGGTCTTCTCTGCCTGAAATATAAGCCAGAGCGAGTGTAGAGCAGGAAGAGTCCCCCCTACTTTTTTTTTCCTAATCTTGTCTATCCAGAGAGAAACACCAGTAGTAGCACCGACAGTAGATTTTTAACCAAAAATCTCGCAGTAGACAAGAAGTTTCATTTGACTCTCCCATGTACTGTTATCATTACTAATTTATGAGTTGCAGCAGTTCTTACGATCACAACTGCAACCACAAATAGGAAAAAAATTCAACTATTTCCACCACCAATATTCCCCACAAAAGCCAAAATACCTATGAACCTCGCCAGTATCTTGCATTATGAGGCGTGATACCACTGGGCCAATATAACCAATATGCCTCATAACATCAGCCAAAATTCTGCCATCAAGGGCGCCAGTAACCGCGATATTAATACTCAGTGGCGCTTAAATCACCAATGTGGAGTCAGGTACCGCCATTAACCAGGCTACTGATGATGATAAATGTTAGTATCGATAATGATGGTAGTGGTGATGGCGATGATGATGATTACACTTATATATGTAAAAACAGTAAAACAATGTTAATAACAATATACTATAATAATAATAATAATAATAATAATAATAATAATAATAATAATAATAATAATAATAATAATAATAATAATATCTTTGTTTACTACAAGTGCATGTACAAGGTATACAGGCTTAGCTGACATCAGTGGCATACTTCTATATAGAAAGCCGCTTGTTGTGCAGAGCATTTCGGGCAAATTAGGTCAGTTTTGTCCCAGGATGCGACCCACACCAGTAAACTAACGCCCAGGTACCCATTTTACTGATGGGTGAACATAGACAACCGGTGTAAGGAAACACGTCAGATATTTCCACCCCTTCCCCGGGAATCGAACCCGGACCCTCACCTCGTGAAGCGAGAGCTTTTGCCACCAGGCCACCAGGTCACGAAAGCGCTTGGAATTTCGCTATTTGTTCACAATGGTTGTTCTGCATATTATGATATCACCTGCTTACTGTGATTTTATTGCATATATATATATATATATATATATATATATATATATATATATATATATATATATATATATATATATATATATATATATATATATATATAGGTATATATATATATAGGTATATATATATATATATATATATATATGTGTGTATAAAGCACATTCAGCAGTGCATATATATATATATATATATATCCACCACCACCAACAATAACAACATATGTACCACTACCACCATCACCACCAACAACAACAGCACCACCATAAACTACAACACCAACATCAAAATCAGAATATAATTATCAGGTAATTACATCTTCATGTACATAATAAGATAATTACTGACTCCCATACCGACAATGTCATTACCCAGCAGTGAGACTCGGTACTCTTCCTCTTAATAACCGAGCAACTCGGTAAGTTCCCTCGTATGTTAGTAAATAATCACCCACTAGCTCTTTCTTCAATATATCTGCCTTGCCTCCACACCATTAGCACCAAGCTGCCAATAACAGCAGTAATTAAAGGAATATATAATATTAATAATTTAAAGCTTTGGCCCTACTAATTTATGAATGGGGTTAAATTCCGAAAGAGGGAGTAAACGTAATTATATTTTATTTATTAATTACTTTAGGTTTTGCGATGCTTATCATAAGATTCTGTTAACAGAATTTTGGTATGGAACAATAGGGAACTAAAGGTGATGAAGTATTACACATATTTTTTAGAAATAACTGAAATATCTGGTATTGGTACAAATCAATATGAAGACGGAACAACTCACAACGCTAGAATATATATATGGAACAATAACACTCTGAAAAAAATACCTGAACTATACGTGTGTGTTAACATGCCATATCACTCAGGTGTTGTTGTGGTAAAATTTTCACTGTGGTCTTATTTTTTTCCTCTCACAAAACCCACGTACACATCTTCACAGATCTGGTAATATATGTATCCATTCCGTCGGTCACTGTGAAGTTTACCCACATCTTCATCCTCATTCTCTCTCTCTCTCTCTCTTTCTCTTACACACACACACACACACACACACACACACACACACACACACACACACACACACACACACACACACACACACACACACACACACATACACATACACATACACATACACACACACACACAACAAAAACATGAACGCACAGCTGGACGTTGAAGACACAGATGAGTCACAGCGATGCTAGTAATTATTTCTTCAATCTCAGAGTTGTCAGTAAGTGCATTATATTCGGGGAAAGAGGCAACCGAGGCAGGATCAATACATAGCTTTAAGAGAAGGTACAATAGGGCAAACAGAAGGGGGCCAAGAGCTGAGACTTACCCGTGCAAACACATAGGTGAGTATATACAGAGTACACCTCCCCCCCCCACCTCCACTCTCCTCAAGTTCTGTCTTTTAGCTAATACAATATACTCACTGAGTGTATTCTTGTATTTCTTGTACACTGTTCTCTTCTGTTCGAATGACCTCCCCTCAAGGAAGGTTCCTTGATGTTGGTGAGGGGCTCTTGATTTAGGGAATTGGATCTATGCTCCAGTTCCCCGAATTAAGCCTGAATGCCTTCCACATCCCCCCCAGGCGCTGTATAATCCTCCGGGTTTAGCGCTTCCCCCTTGATTGTAATAATAATAATAATGTTCGAATGACCAGTTTCTATTTATCTAGAAAATATTTATGCATCAAAACTTGTAACCATATTGAACTGTATTTTGACGGTGGATATGACAGCTCTCACAGTATGATGGATCACTGAGTAGATTTAGATTTTGCTACTTTAGTTATTGCCTTTTGTTGTAAACACTATTTATTTCACAATTTTCCTAATGTTTATGTTTACCAGGAGATAATAAATTCCGGATTTAATTTACTTTATTACTCTCAAAAAAACCTAATAACCAAAATGACTTTAAAATCAGAAATTGTTTAATTAGTAAAATAATTGGTAATGCTATTGATTTTTAGCTGCATTATTTTTTTTTACATTTTTTGGGGGGAACATTCATGAAAATACTGTAACTTATCATAATCCTATATTTTTTTATAATCTTTTTCCCATATTTTAAAGAAACGATACAATTTTTTGCATGGAATTCTGGAGGTAAAATGTAACGGAAAAAATGGCTGCCTTGAAAAACTGAAGAAGGACAATATGATAACCGAAAAAAAAGTATGGAAACTGTTATGGAAAAAGCAGTCATGAAAATATTGTAAGAAAAAAAAATCTGCTGGGGAAATACGTATTTGGTAAAAAAAAAAAAAGAGTGGCGGGAAATATTTTGCGGGAAATATTTGGGGGGAAATATTTGGCGGGAAAAACTGGGAAAAGAAGTGGAAGGAAATATTTGGCGTGAAAGGTGGCGTCTGGGTGGCGGTGTGTGGGAGCGACGCTATATATAAGAAGACGGTGCCGGGAGATGTGCGGCGTCAGCGGTGGACGGGGGACACCATGCGCCAGGAAGGAGCAATTCACCTCTTGAGACGAGAGTAAGTGATGGTTACGCCGGGGATAGAATGGATATGGTGGTTAGATAGGAAGGGAAAAAATGTATAGTATCTGGTGAAATGATGCGTGCGGAGAATGGATATGATGGGAAGGTAAGGAAAAAAATGTGTTTAGTGTTTGGGGAATTAAGTTAACTCTCGTCAGAGAAACTTTTGAATTTTTTTGAATAAGAACACAAAAATTTGTGTGTGTGTGTGTGTATATATACACATGTATATATATATATATATATATATATATATATATATATATATATATATATATATATATTGTGTGTGTGTGTGTGTGTGTGTGTGTGTGTGTGTGTGTGTGTGTGTGTGTGTGTGTGTGTGTGTGTGTGTGTGTGTGCCATCCTGTAAGACTAATTAAAAGCAGAGCACCAATAAGAAATTAGTCTTAATTTCTTAAAGTAATAGGGTAGTAGACTGATTTAAAACTGTTGCCCATGTTTTAACTATGCATAAATAACACCTAGAATTATATTTAAAAAAGTTGCTTTACTGTATATATAACACTATGCATAAATAACACCTAGAATTATATTTAAAAAAGTTGCTTTACTGTATATATGTTGGTGGGTATGGAAATAAATATTTTTATATCGATATTTAAGATCTTTAATGGAGATAAAAATGCAGCCTCACTTAAAATAAACGTAATTAGAGGGATGTGAGGCAATTATGCACCAGAGAAATCAAATTGATGAGGTAGTGATATATGCTGATATTAAACTGACATTTATCATAACAAGTTTCATGTTTATGGACGCAGGAAAAAATTCTTTCTTGAAAAATTTCAGACGAAAATTACAATAAGCAGCTGAAGTTTGATATTTGCGCCTAAAACACACACACACACACACACACACACACACACACACACACACACACACACACACACACACACACACACACACACACACACACACACATAGTGGGAGAGAGGTCATCTTTAACTTAGTAATTTCTCAGTTCGGAATCTGGGCATACCGAGACAATGTACTTAGCAGTAATTAGGCACCCGGGTGTTATTTTACTGTTTTAAGGGCGTAACTTGAAGTTGTTCAATTTTTAATCTTGCAAACGGGACAAAACAAGCATAACTCTGCTCCAGTAACAGCAAGCACGTAGTCACACATGCACACTTTAAACTGTCACAAAAGATGATTTTAAGCGCCACTGCCTATCATGGTAAGCACCGTGGGCTCTGACTCAAATGTGGATGGGTAATTGCGTCTCCACCTCGGTTATATGACCTCGTTAAGCCAGGAGCTTCCTGTCATTACCATGAACTAGGGAAGGCTTGTCCACAGTATCGTCCAATGCATAAAATTCATCCCTTTTACCACCCTCCCGGTTGTAGGTAAAAATACGAAGAAAATGTATATTCTGTATTTTTCAAAGTTTGCTTAGCTCACACTTTTTATATTTGAAGCATTCTGGAACACGACCAGATGTATATATAACCAGCACTTCATAAAAAAAGGCATCAGGGATCTTGGATAAGCTGAATATATTGTATTCTTTTTTACCTTCCAGGAGGAAGGTTGTTTTTACGGAATCCCACAGGTCACTACCACCCTTCTTTAATATTCATTGACTTTATTATAACCTCCAGCTTTAATACTGAGTATTCTGCCCATTTCTAGAACTTTTCCTTGTGTCCTAAAGAATCATGTCACCCGGTACTCAACATTAATATATTATTTCGAGCCAGTGAGTGTGCGTCATCAATGGGGAATTCGTAAGAATGTCTCATACATATATAGCGCAGCACAGCCTCAGTAAAGAGGCTGTGCATGGGAAAGCTAGATATAACCCCTCCATTGGTTTCTAATAAAAGTTAACCTAAGTGTGCATGAAAGCAGGGGGAGGGCACAACCGTATGTCCTCGTATCAAGTTAACACGCCTAGCTTGGCTGGGCGCTTGGTTCTTGCAGGATTGCGTGGTCCTGTGGGTTAGAGCGTCATGTGTTTTCGGTTACCATGAGGCGGGCCAAAACAACATGGGTTCGAGTCCTTGGCTAGTTGCAGTGTTGTTATTGATCAATAGCACTCGTTCGTGAGAGAGAGAGAGAGAGAGAGAGAGAGAGAGAGAGAGAGAGAGAGAGAGAGAGAGAGAGAGAGAGAGAGAGAGAGAGAGAGAGAGAGAGAGATCATTTACTCTCAGGATGATTAGAGTCTGGAACGTGTTCATACAGCACAATATCAACGAGACAAAGTTGGTCAAATGAAATTGCTAGCCCACAGATGACTCCACTTTCATCCTGTTCCCTACTTGTATGTCTCATAATAAAAAAGGACTTAAATGAGATGGTGTATGTAACAGCTCTTAGCTTGTCAATAATGTTAGGAATCCTTAACTTAAGCTTGTCAAACATTGTGTAAAAAAATAAAGAGGGAGAGAAAGAGAGAGGGAGAGAGAGAGAGAGAGAGAGAGAGAGAGAGAGAGAGAGAGAGAGAGAGAGAGAGAGAGAGAGAGAGAGAGAGAGAGAGAGAGAGAGAGAGAGAGAGAGAGAGAGAGAGAGAGAGAGAGAGAGAGAGAATTTTCTAGGAGAGTTTAAAACCAAATATCGACAATAAAAGAAAAAAACAGAAATGAGAAACTTTATTGTCCTCTCAACAGGATGTTGAAATGACCAATAAAAAGCAATTTACCTCATTTCGTCGCGTTATTTGTCGTCAGGAAGACAAGGCTTCTTCATAAAGTTTTGTCCCAGCGATAAGTCCAGAAGAAAACTTGGGCCAATTTAATGGAGTTACTCCCTTGGGTTCTTATGGCACAGTTTTGATGTATTTAGTGCCGATGATTTCAAACAACTTTTCTGATTATAATTTTTTTTTTACTAGTGTTGTAGCCTACGGTCTGTTTGGAGTTGCGTCCCATTACAAAAATTCTCTGAGTTTGACGACTTGTTGGCGATAATCATACAGACTTTGTATCGCTTATCCGGCTATTAAATGAACAGATATCGGATAGTAGACGGATATCGCTTATCCGGCTATTAAATGCTGGATAAATTTGCAGTATATTTACAAGGAGAAGTTCATATCTTTTAGTGTATATATGATTAAGTGTACATTAGTCTCTTTTTGAAGGAATTAATGAACTTTCGACTGGTTGTGAACAGGTGACAATCAGCCTTAATGACCATTGAGTTGATATCCGTAAAGTCCAATTAACCATCCTGTACAACATATGCGAGATGACAGGTTACAAACCAATCTAGTCCAGAAGCTGGTGGGTATGGACCGTGAAGTGAGATAATGGAAAGTGAACCCAACCCCTCACTGGAAGATGAAAGAAGGGGAGATGCAAGCACGACATACAAAAAATTCAAGGTGGAGCGTTTGATATGTGATTGACAAAAACAAAGGAGCATAGTACAAGGGCAGCGAACGAGTTTGATGAAGAAGAGAATAAAAGCTCCATACGCAGTTTTAAAGTAGATAGGATAAAGTTAGGAACTAATTAGGTGCTCATTGATTACAAGCTCAAGAAATACTAAGGCATTATTGCAAAAACAAACCATAAGGGATTTCGCCTCAGACAACAAGCTTCCTCTCGCTAAAACTCCAGATCCAGAACAACACCAATTAATGTCTTGCAACAACACACACATCGCCACACAGAGCAGAAAAAATGGTAAAAAACAACGTCTTCAAAGTTATTTTGTATTCAATGTCGTCCCGTACCGTCAACTTTCGAGAACTTCAATTCATTTAAACTCGACAATAGTTTTCGGAGGGAATGGAGGGAGAGGGGGGGGGGGGAATTTACACAATATTTGGCTGTGTTTTGTTGTGAGTTTTGTGTGTGTGTGTATGTGTGTGTGTGTTTGTGTGTGTGTGTGTGTGTATGTGTGTGTGTGTGTGTGTGTGTGTGTGTGTGTGTGTGTGTGTGTGTGTGTGTGTGTGTGTGTGTGTGTGTGTGTGTGTGTGTGTGTGTGTGTGTGTGTGATTAATTACCAACTTTTAACTACCTACTGGAGTAACGATGATGGTAATAAAGGCAGTAATGACGTTAATGGTAACTAATAAGGATAATGGTTAAAATGGCTCCGGCGTTAATAGCAATACTATTGACGGTTAAATTCATTGTATCTTGTATCAACAAGAATATTTTTTTTTATAATCTCAGTACCTTATCTTTCCCTTCCCTTTCTTTATTCTCTCTCTCTCACTCTCTCTCAAATAATGTATACATCCTTACCAGCAGCATCCGCCATGCTCAGGAGAATTAGCAGGGGGTTCTTCAAGGCCCAGTGAACGTATAGATTTTGTCATTATCCACGAATCCATCCATCCCCCTCCCCCCTCCTCCCTCCCCTCTCTTTCTCTCTCTCTCTCTCTCTCTCTCTTTCTCTCTCTCTCTCTCCAGTCTCAGATAATTTTATTTGAAATCGTTTGATGAGAACCAAATTTGACGATGGTAAGGGCAGCGTGTGTGATTGGCTGGTGGCCATTCATCTCCACGAGTCAGTCCTTGATGCTCACTACTCCACTCTCTCCCCTCCTTCTTGCACTCCAACTTTTGATTGACACTTGACTTATATGACCGAAAACTTTCTTCCCATGGGAGGAGCTAAAATTAGAGCATTTGAAATCGGTATAAATCAGGAGTTTTAGCAGTGTGTGTGTGTGTGTGTGTGTGTGTGTGTGTGTGTGTGTGTGTGTGTGTGTGTGTGTGTGTGTGTGTGTGTGTGTGTGTGTGTGTGTGTGTGTGTGTGTGTGTGTGTGTGTGTGTGCATGTGTGTGTGTGTGTGTGTGTGTGTGTGTGTGTGTGTGTGTCTCGACAGATAACTCAGACATGACACTCAGTTTTGCGATATTATTTCTCCCAAACACTTTTTTTACCTGCTATACTTAACAAACATTTACCGATATAATATTTACTCTCAGCCCGTTTTGCTTACGACAGAGTAGTGTATTACCACTGCAAGAACTGATAATGCTACTATTGCTTCCACAACTATTATTGCTATTGCTATTACCACTACTACTACCACTACTGCTATCACACACATAGACACACACACACACACACACACACACACACACACACACACACACACACACACACACACACACACACACACACACACACACACATACATACATACATACAAGACTTTTACTCCATATATTCCCTTTCCTCCCCTCTTTTAGTCTTATAAAGGATTGCATGTGTTTTTGTCCTGCCGTCTCCACCCCTCCGTAAAATGTGTTTTCGTGGGTGCCAAGGAAGCGAAGTTCTCCAGACGCGACAGTCAAAGTTTTTATTTGAGTTATGGCTTATTCAAACGGTGCATTTTCTGCGAGGAAGTTTTCAATAGATGCCCTAATGTGTCGGACGGGGTGGACGTGCAGGGGGGGGGAGGTAGATTTTGGTAGGAGTACAAGGAGTGGGGGGAGTGGCCTTGGTGTGTGTTGTTGTTGCTGAGCAGTGTGGAGTGAGCAGAAGTGGGAGTATCAGGGGGATGCAGGGTGAAGTGGGTGGCAGTTTGAAGGGGTGGGTTGAGGAGGGAGGGGCACATGTCTGGGTGTGTGTGTGTATGTGTGTGTGTGTTTATGTGTATTTGTGTATGTGTACATGCGTGCATGCACAAGTTAGTTCGCCCACAAAAAAATATCAAGAGACTTTGCTCTCTCTTTCACTATCTCTCACTCTCCCTTAAGCCTATCTCTCTACAGCATTACAATTTAACAAGCCAAATGCTCATTCTCTGGAAAAATTAATCATTCCTACATTTCAAATTTTTGTACAAAAAAAAATATTAAATTTACGAAACTCTACGGACGTCACGCTACATTTTTCATTACTCTGGGAAGCTAGCATTTTGATTCATCCACCCATACATTCATACCTCCGCATATATGCTTAAATTATAAAATTTAGTTTAAAAGTGAAACGAGATTTGCTTACGAACTGCATATCACATTTACATGGTACTTAATGGGATATACACTTGAGAAGTGAACTTTAGACATCAGTGACCACAGGCGAGGGTACAGACATTCAACTACGTTAAACGGTACATTGTACTTCCTCTCATGTTACAGAGGTAATGTGAATCTTGCTACCATTAGTTTAGAATTCAACTGCCTAATCCTGTAGATTTCAATGCCCTATGTAAATTATTTTTTTAAAGTATGTAAATTACAATATACGCAAAAATGTGCTAAAACGCGATCTTATTACATATTTCGACGTTGCAGAGCATTGTGAGGCATTTATATATTTACTACCCTACTAAATCTCTGTCGTGAATACTTATTACATTTCACCGAAACGAGGGGTCAAGATGACGCTTCACTCTGATCATTGAGTTATCCCTTGCATCACCCAGGCCTAATAATTACTCGTGAATTTTCTTAAAATCATTTCTTGTATTCTACGCCTCAAGTGCCTCATCGATGTCTCTAATATTTTCCTTCGACAAATTCTTATTACATTCAAGTTATTGAAGAAAAAACTATCGTCCCGGAACAAATTATTATTTGGACAACGTTTATCTATTTTTTTTAAGTGGGCCGTCTCCCACCGAGGTAGGGTGACCCAAAAAGAAAGATTATTATTATAATCAAAAAGACCAAAAAGAAAGAAAATCCCCAAAAATAAAATACTTTCATCATTCAACACATTCACCTCCCTCATACATAATCACTGTCTTCGCAGAGGAGCCCAGGTACAACAGTTTAGAATCATATATAAAAATATATAACATATCCTTCCAAACTGCCAATATACCAAACTCCTCCTTTAAAGTATAGGCATTGTGCTTTCCATTTCCAGGACTCAAGTCCGGCTATATAAAAATAAAAGGCTTCCCTGAATCCCTTCACTAAATATCACCCTGAAGAATTGAGACACTTATGCAACACATGGGAATCTTTATTGAAGAAACGTTTCGCCACACAGTGGCTTCATCAGTCCAATACAAAGTAGAAATGGGTAAGGAGAGAAGTTTGAGATAATCAGTCCCTCAACCTGGAATCGATGTGTTCAGTCCATCACTCTTGTGATGGACTGAACACATCCTGCAAGAGTGATGGACTGAATACATCGATTGCAGGTTGAGGGACTGATTACCTCAAACTTCTCCTCTCCTTACCCATTTCTACTTTGCATTGGACTGATGAAGCCACTGTGTGGCGAAACGTTTCTTCAATAAAGATTCCCATGTGTTGCATAAGTGTCTCAATTCTTCAACTTGTCGGTTTTCTAAACCATTCATCACACAAAAATCACCCTGCTCACACTCCAACAGCTCGTCATGTTCCCATAACCATTCCCCCAAAGCCCCTTGCCCACAAAACCTCCTTTACCCCCTCCCTCTAACCTTTTCGAGGATGACCCCTACCCCACCTTCCTTCCCCTACAGATTTATACGCTCTCCAAGTTATTCTACTTTGATCCATTCTCTCTAAATGACCAAACCACCTCAACACCCCCACTTCAGCCTTCTGACTAATACTTTTATTAACTCCACACCTTCTCCAAATTTCCACACTCCGAATTCCCTGCATATTTACACCACACATTGCCCTTAAATAGGACATCTCCACTGCCTCCAACTGCCTCCTCGCTGCAGCATTTACAACCCAAGCTTCACACCCATATAAGAGTGTTGGTACTACTATACTTTCATACATTCCCTTCTTTGCCTCCATAGATAACGTTTTTTGACTCCACAAATACCTCAACGCACCACTCACCTTTTTTTCTTCATCAATTCTATGATTAACCTCATCCTTCATAAATCCATCCGCTGACACTTCAACTCCCCAATATCTGAAAACATTCACTTCTTCCATACTCCCTCTTTCCAATCTGATATCCAATTTTTCACTATCTATCTATAGACTTTTATTAAGTGATAATAAGCGAAACTTTATCCCAGCACAGGAGGTTCTGTATGGGGTATGTCCTCCATTACGTCAAGGGAATAATTATAATAAAAAAAATGCTAACCTACTTGGGTTATAGAGCGAGGCAGGGCAGGAGGTGGTGCTGGAGCAGAGAGGAACAAGAGGTGCAGAGGATATCAGAGGTAGAGTTATAAAGGACTGTGAAGAGTGCTAGAGGTAATATTATCAATGTTTACGTAAGTAATCGGTGCCTGGGCGTTAAGCCACTGAGGACAATCACTTTGTTGACAACAATACATCGTGTCTTGTGAGAAAGAGTTCAGTCAGAAGTTTATGTTTCCTCTTGAGAATGTTCTTCTATATTCTCAGGATTTATCTTTAAATGAATAATTGTTAATGAAATTAATTGCTCCCTATTCATTCCCCCAACTATAAATTCACTCCCTCTCAAGATTAAGATTTTTTTTTTAACTTTATAAGTCTTCCTAAAAATTTAAAGTTAAAATTTTAATGTTCATTGCTTTGAAATCTGCAATTTAAAAAAAAATAGAAATTCTGGAACAAAAAAAAACATTTCTAGAAAGATAAAGAAAAAAACCAATTTATTTGAAAAAAAAAAATCTAATTCTTGGGAAAAAAATCCAAATCTTGGAAAATAAGAACAATTCAGATTTAGATTATTATCGTTATCATTATTATCATGGGGAGTGCTAAACCCGCAGGGATTATACAGCGCCTGTGGGGATGGAGGATGGAAGGAATTCTGGCTCAGTTCAGGGACATGGAGCACAGATCCAATTCCCCAGATCAAGAGCCCCTCATCAGCGTCAAGGAACCTGCCTTAAGAGTCTAATTCAGATACATTCCCTAAACCTGGAAAATTTGAATATCCAATAAAAATAATAAAAATAATAATAATAATAATAATAATAATAATAATAATAATAATAATAATAATAATAATAATAATAATAATAATAATAATAATATTGTTGTTGAGTCCAAGACGTGCACTAAACCCGTTTGGCTTAAACGGCTTAAAGTAGTCAAAGATTGTAGAATATGAGAACCTCTCTGGGAGAAGGAAGATCACGAGAACTACCCTAAGAGGACCACTACCTAGGGTTCACGAGGACCACTCTGGCAGGACCACAAAGTAGGGTTTATGAGAACCACCCTAAGAGGACCACTACCTAGGGTTCACGAGGACCACTCTGGCAGGACCACAAAGTAGGGTTTATGAGAACCACCCTAAGAGGACCACAACCTAGGGTTCACGAGGACCACTCTGGGATGACCACCACCTAGGGTTAACGTGGACCACCACCTAGGGATCACGAGGACCATCCATGGTGGACCACTACCTAGAGTTTATGAGGATCACCCTGGGAGAAGGACTACCTAGGATTCACGAGGACCACCCTGGGAGGACCACTAGGGTTTACGAAGGCCACTTAGGGTTCACGAGGACCACCTAGGGTTCACGAAAACGACCTAGTGTTCACGATGACTTCTTAGGGCTCACAAGAGCCACTTTAGTTTCACGAAGATCACCTAAGGTTCACGAGGACCACCTAGGGTTCTCGAGAACTTTCTAGGGTTCACAAGGCCCCCCTAGGTTTCACAAGAACCACTTAAGGTTCATGAAGACCACCTAAGTTTCACGAGGACCACCAATGGTTCACGAGGACCACCTAGGGTTGAAGAGGACCACCTAGGATTCAAGAGGACCACCTAGGATTCAAGAGGGCCAGTTAGGGTTCAAGAGGACCACCTAAGATTCACGAGGACCACCACCTAGAGGTTCAAGAGGACCACCAACTAGAGGTTCACGAGGACCACCAACTATGGTTCACGAGGCCCACCTAGGATTCATAAGGACCACCTAGGGTTCACGAGAACCACCACCTAGAATACACGAGGACTACCACCTAGGGTTCACGAGGACTACCACTTAGGGTTCACGAGGACTACCACTTAGGGTTCACGAGGACTACCACCTAGGGTTCACAAGAACCACCACCTAGGGTTCACGAGGGCTACCACCTAGGGTTCACGAGGACTACCACCTAGGGTTCACGAGAACCACCACCTAGGGTACATGAGGACTACCACCTAGGGTTCACGAGGACTACCACCTAGGTTTCACGAGGACTACTTAGGTTTTTTCACAAGGCTCTTTTAGGGTTCACAAGGAACACTTAGGGTTCATGAAGACCACCTAGGGTTCATGAGGGCCACCTACGGTTCACGAGGACCACCTACGTAGGGTTCATTGAGGACCACTTAGGGTTCTCAAGGCCCACCCTGGTCTGGCTAGAGGTCAAATACGTCATGTGTCGACGCCTTCTCCAGTTATTAAAATTTCTTCCTAATGTACCAGGGAAAGTGAGTAGGGATGGAGAATGAACGAGAAGGAGATAATGGTGATTGCGGGGAAGAAATGGGTAAACAGGATGGAGTGAGGGAATGAATAAGAGCGAATTAATGAGGGAGATGATGAAGGTAAAGGGAAAGGAATAGGTGAGAAGGGAAGGTAAAGACAGAGATTAGGGAGAAAGAGGAATGGGTAAGAGAGAAAATAAAGAGGGAAGGAGGAAGGAATGGAAAAGAGTTACAGGTTTCAGCAGCTGCCTCGTAAGTTATAGGTTATAGGTTATTAATTAGGTGACATGCAGTCGTCTAGATTGCATGTCACCTAATTAATAACACACATGAAATATAGTATATATTTCATCGTCCTGCTATGTCTCATTACGTGTGCTATGACCCGTGTAAACCATTCAAGTCTAACATTTTTAATATAGTAATAATTTATTATTATTCTCTGTTTTATTGTCTGTTTCTGTGTCTGTCTGTCTGTGTTTGTCTGTCTCTCTCTCACACACTCTACATACGTCTCCCCTCTCTCTCCCCATTTCTCACTCTTCCAGACGTAAACAGGATGTCATTGCGAACCACAGCACATAAAAGAGGAGTGAGAGGGTAAGGGTAGGGGTGGAAGGAGGAAGGAAGAAAGGAAGAGAGGGAGGGAGGGAGGGAGGAGAGTGGGTTGGGCATAGACGGAGGGACTGAGAGAAGGGAGCAGAGTACAGTTCCTCTCAGGGTGGGCAGCCAACCGTACCCTCTCCGATATGCTCATTGATTAAGGGTAGAGACATTTGTCGAACGTCAGGACGATTAATTGGCTGTACCCTCCCTGGCATTATTTTTTTGTTGCAAAGGAAACCAGAGGGAGTAATGGGTTTGATTGTTTGTGTTTGTTATTTTGTGTGTCTGTGTGAATGTTTGTGGACCCCTTTCTGGAATCCTCTTCAGTAGATACACAAGTGAAAGAGAACATGAACATGAATTTTAAGTGTTCGAAATATAGAGACCATTTTAATCTCTCGAATTTCTTTCTCTATGTGGATTATTACTAAGCACTGACAAGTGTTCATTACACTTAAGCTATTTCATTACTATAGAGACTGCTTGTTGAGGCGGGTATTCAAAGAGGATTAGGCTGAAATTAATCCTTGAGATACCACTGCCACGAGTGTCCTCGGGGCAAGACAGAAAACACATAGCTACGTGCTGTGTGCTTGGTTCTTGTAGGATCGCTGGCGTGCGTTGTGCTGTCTCTGGAAGCAGTACAAGGTTAGTAGGGTCGAGTCCTGGCCTGCCGTAGTTTGGTAAATGATGTATATTATATACATACATATATATATATATATATATATATATATATATATATATATATATATATATATATATATATATATATATATATACATATATATATATTATATATATATATATATATATATATATATATATATATATATATATATATATATATATATATATATATATATATATATATATATATATATATGTCGTGCCGAATATGTAAAACTGGTCAATTAGCAAGAACTCATTTAAAATTAAGTCCTTTCTAAAATTTTCTCTTATACGTTTAAAGATATATTTTTTTCATTAATGTTGATGTAAAAATTTATAATTTTGCACCAAAAGGAACTTAGAAAACTTACTTAACCTTATTATAGCAAGAACAATTTATTTTAGCCTAACCCAACTAAATATATTTTAGATTTGTTTACAATAATTTAATACTAAACAAACACAGTGAAATATATTTTTTTCGTTAGGTTCAGAATGAATTTGGCGAAATTATTGCATACACAAATTTTCACTTGTCCTATATGGCAAGATGAGCGTTGCTATTTAAGCCAAGATCGCAAGTTCTGCCTATTCGGCACGACATATACATATATATATATATATATATACATATATATATATATATATATATATATATATATATATATATATATATATATATATATATATATATATATATATATATATATATATATATATATATATTATATATATTATATGCAAAACAACCACTCTGAAAGAATAGAGAAATTCCAAGCGCTTTCGTGACTACTCACATTATCAAGGAACTATGAAAGTAAAGCATCCAAGGAAGGTATATAAGGGGTCTGGCCAACACCTCACTATCAGATCCCACAACGGTTAAACACCTGACGCGCGCCGGCCCAACTGGACAGGTCCTTTGCACAACCCACCAACAAACTATTCTACCCAAGAAAATTTTAAAAATTATTATTTGTCCAGTGTATTATTAAATTCTTCCCAAATTCTATTAATTATAAATGGATCTAATTTATATAAACTAAAGGAAATATTCATATTATTGTCAAAACTGCTTTTTATGAAACAAGATTCAATTATATTCCTGTCGACCATGGACTTGCTTGATACTACTTTCTCAACTTTTTGAAAATCAATTGGATGGTTAAAATCTCTTACATGAATAAATAGAGCATTGGAATCTTGTCCAGTTCTAATGCTATATTTATGTTGTTTTAATCTTAGTTCGAGATTTTTACCAGTTTGACCGTAATAAACTTTATTGCAAATTTTACAAGGAATCTTATAGACACATCCATCAGCATTTTGGGGAGAATTCTTCATCAAAAGTTTTTTTACTGTATCAAGATTTTTGAATACAACTTTAATATTAAAAGTCTTAAGAAGAGAAGGCATATCAACCAAGTTTTCATGGTAAGGGAGAACCAACATATTTTTAGTTGAATATGGCTGGTTGTCCCTTTTTGGATTGTAAAAAGTATTTCTAGCAACTTTAAAAGATTTATCAATTACATTTCTTGGGTATTTTAAATCATTACCTATTTCATAAATTTTGGATATTTCCTCATCTATGAACTCAGGACTACAAATTCGTAAAGCTCTCAAAAACATTGATGAGAAAGCAGACAGTTTGACTCTATCTTGATGCGAAGAATAATAGTGGACATAGGAACAGTTATTTGTAGGTTTTCTTTAAATTTTAAATTTGAATTCATTATTACCCTTAATAATTAAAACATCTAGAAAAGGCAATGAGTTATTTACTTCAAACTCAACAGTAAAGTTTATAGAATGGGCTAAGCTATTTAATTTTCCAAGGAAATGGTGTATATCTACATTTTTGGGCATAAGACACAAAATATCAACATATCTGAACCATTTAGCTCTATTAGGGAGGATTGTGTTAAGCAACCTTGTTTCAAAAAAATCCATGTATAGGTTACTAAGAACAGGTGAAAGAGGATTTCCCATTGCCATACCAAACTTCTGAGTGTAAAACTTATCATTAAATACAAATTTTGCATCAACAATGCAAAGTTTAATTAGTTTAATGATAGTAGGAACTGGCAATGGTAAATCATAGTTAACAAGTTCTTCAGATAAGAAACTTAATAAATCATCAACAGGAACTTTCGTTAACAAGGAAGTAACATCAAAACTAACCATGTTAAAATCATTTAAGTCAGTCAAGGAGCTTAATTTATCAACTAAGTCTATGTTGTTTTTAACATTAAAGTTAGAAATTTTGCCAACAATAGGGCTCAAAATATCAAAAAGCCATTTGGATAATTTATATGAAACTGACCCTATGGAGCTAATAATTGGTCTGACTGGATTCCCTGGTTTGTGTGTTTTTATTAGTCCATACATGTAAGGCAAAGATGGATTAGTGGAAGTAAATTGTTTGACTAATTCATCTTTGCCTTTCAGTAGAAGTTTTATTGTTTTATTGAAATTGCTGTTAACGGTTTCTAGGGGATTTTTCCTAAGTTTAGAATAGGTTTCAGTATCATCTAAGAGATTATTCATTTTTTCTTGGTAATCATTTTCTTTCATAATTACTATTGCATTTATTTTGTCTGCTTTAGTAACCTATACATGGAATTTTTTGAAACAAGGTTGCTTAACACAATCCTCTCTAATAGAACTAAATGGTTCAGATATGTTGATGATATTTTGTGTCTTATGCCCAAAAATGTAGATATATACCATTTCCTTGGAAAATTAAATAGCTTAGCCCATTCAATAAACTTTACTGTTGAGTTTGAAGAAAATAACTCATTGCCTTTTCTAGATGTTTTAATTATTAAGGGTAATAATGAATTCAAATTTAAAATTTACAGAAAACCTACAAATAACTGTTCCTATGTCCACTATTATTCTTCTCATCAAGGTAGAGTCAAACTGTCTGCTTTCTCATCAATGTTTTTGAGAGCTTTACGAATTTGTAGTCCTGAGTTCATAGATGAGGAAATATCCAAAATTTATGAAATAGGTAATGATTTAAAATACCCAAGAAATGTAATTGATAAATCTTTTAAAGTCGCTAGAAATACTTTTTACAATCTAAAAATGGACAACCAGCCTTATTCAACTAAAAATATGTTGGTTCTCCCTTACCATGAAAACTTGGTTGATATGCCTTCTCTTCTTAAGACTTTTAACATTAAAGTTGTATTCAAAAATCTTGATACAGTAAAAAAACTTTTGATGAAGAATTCTCCCCAAAATGCTGATGGATATGTCTATAAGATTCCTTGTAAAATTTGCAATAAAGTTTATTACGGTCAAACTGGTAAAAATCTCGAACTAAGATTAAAACAACATAAATATAGCATAGAACTGGACAAGATTCCAATGCTCTATTTATTCATGTAAGAGATTTTAACCATCCAATTGATTTTCAAAAAGTTGAGAAAGTAGTATCAAGCAAGTCCATGGTCGACAGGAATATAATTGAATCTTGTTTCATAAAAAGCAGTTTTGACAATAATATGAATACTTCCTTTGGTTTATATAAATTAGATCCATTTATAATTAATAGAATTTGGGAAGAATTTAATAATACACTGGACAAATAATAATTTTTTAAATTTTCTTGGGTAGAATAGTTTGTTGGTGGGTTGTACAAAGGACCTGTCCAGTTGGGCCGGCGCGCGTCAGGTGTTTAACCGTTGTGGGATCTGATAGTGAGGTGTTGGCCAGACCCCTTATATACCTTCCTTGGATGCTTTACTTTCATAGTTCCTTGATAATGTGAGTAGTCACGAAAGCGCTTGGAATTTCTCTATTCTTTCAGAGTGGTTGTTTTGCATATTCTGAAATCACCTGTTTACTGTGATCTTATTGCGCATATATATATATATATATATATATATATATATATATACATACATATATATATATATATATATATATATATATATATGAAGAGGCCCCGCCTCTTCAGTGTGTGTGTGTGTGTGTGTGTGTGTGTGTGTGTGTGTGTGTGTGTGTGTGTGTGTGCGCGCGCGCGTGTGTGTGTGTGTGTTATATAACCTTAGAATACAATTTATATGGGGAAAAAAGTGCTGTATGCATTTCTTAATAGTTTTTCTTGACTAAAACAGAGTCATGGGGACAATATTAACCAGGATCTTTATAATTTTACAACATGGGCAAATCTGAATTAACCTGAGACCTTCCAAATAAAAATGTTGTAGTTATGTACTATAGTGCAACAGCACCTTATAAATGCAACCTGGATGCAGTATCATGCGCAGAAATGACAACTAATATAAACCTGTACCTTAAATGTTCTCTGCATTTAGTCTGTCCTCGCATCTCGACCTGAAACTCATCCCGCAGTGATGAAGATTTCCCAGAGTCCTCAGCGTTAGACTCCCTGTGCAAATCTTAAGCACCTTTAAGTGTTTTTGCAGTATTTTTATCACCAAAAGTAAGGTGTTATTGCAGGATTTGCATGTGTCAGCTTCTCCAGAGTGCATGACTAAATCAACCTCAGACTGTTTGCCCGAGTGTGAAAACTTTAGGAAATGCCTCAAAAAACGGCATTGTTAACCTTGTGTGGTTGGTTTGTCATGTCCACTCACTGCAATAGTTGACGTGGAGTGCTTGTCTAGTTCACACACACACAGATTCATGCATACACACACACAGATGCACACACACACACACACACACACACACACACACACACACACACACACACACACACACACACACACACACACACACACACACACACACACACACACACACACACACACACACACACACCAGCAAAGAGGCGGGGGGCCAAGAACCGTGACTCGACCCTTGCAACCACGAATAAGCGAGTTCAAATAGATGAGTACAGACACACACACACACACACACACAACGTCATTCCTCTCATTCTATCAACATACCCAACACGTATGGATCAAGTGTAATGATTTAGAAGAATAGTCAGTCGAGAAGATCTCCAAGTCGGCCGAGAGGATCTCCTAGCTAGAAAAAATATATAGATGTGTGACATATTCCTGCATATCGCGTCCTATTTTATATTCAAGCTAACAGTCGACTTATGACATAAGATTTACATACACATCTTCACATGAATTTGTGCCTCGGTCACCACGGCCTTGTCTGCAAGATCAGCGGTAAAACAGCAGGCAACGCAAGTGGTTAGCTGAGTCTAAAGAGAGTCGTGAATTCTTTACCAATGCTCGTTCACAAGACACAAAACACATTGGAACTCCCGACACACACCTGCGCTCCCTATCTTCCACACCGTCTTTTTTTTCCTTGGCATTCTTTCTTACCATTTGATATGATAAAGGATATGGATTTCTTCGTCCTAAAAATATCAGAGTTACTTGTCTTTAAATAATTGTGTTGGGCTTAAAAACGCACTAATGTTAAACTTTCTTAGATTGCATTAACTCATTTTTAAATCAGTACATAAGCAACCAGTACTTAGGAGACTGAAATTCGTGATGACGTTTCAGTCCGTCTTGTGTGAATTGTTAATGCTCCAAGTAGGACCGAAACGTCGTTAAAAGTTTCAGTTCTCTAAATACGAGTTATCTGTGAATGGATTTATATATGAATGAGTTTATGCAAGTGAAGAAGTAATGACGTCAGTGCTAGTTTATGCAAGTGAAGAAGTAATGACGTCAGTGCTAGTTTAAAGCAAGTGAAGAAGTAATGACGTCAGTGCTAGTTTATGCAAGTGAAGAAGTAATGACATCAGTGCTAGTTTATGCAAGTGAAGAAGTAATGACGTCAGTGCTAGTTTATGCAAGTGAAGAAGTAATGACGTCAGTATAGTTTATGCAAATGAAGAAGTAATGATGTCAGTGCTACTTTAAAGCAAGTGAAGAAGTAATGACATCAGTGCTAGTTTAAAGCAAGCAAAGAAGTAATGACATCAGTGCTAGTTTAAAGCAAGTGAAGAAGTAATGACATCATTGCTAGTTTAAAGCAAGTGAAGAAGTAATGACATCAGTGCTGGTTTAAAGCAAGTGAAGTAATGACATCAGTGCTAGTTTAAAGCAAGTGAAGAAGTAATGGCATCAGTGCTAGTTTAAAACAAGTGAAGAAGTAATGATGTCAGTGCTAGTTTAAAGCAAGTGAAGTAATGACATCAGTGCTAGTTTAAAGCAAGTGAAGAAGTAATGACATCAGTGCTAGTTTAAAGCAAGTGAACAAGTAATGACATCAGTGCTAGTTTAAAGCAAGCGAAGAAGTAATGACATCAGTGCTAGTTTAAAGCCAGCGAAGGAGGACTGACATCAGTGCTAGTTTAAAGCAAGCGAAGGAGGACTGACATCAGTGCTAGTTTAAAGCAAGCGACGGAGTGACATCAGTGCTAGTTTAAAGCAAGCGAAGGAGGACTGACATCAGTGCTAGTTTAAAACAAGCGGAGGACTGACATCAGTGCTAGTTTAAAGCAAGCGAAGGAGGACTGACATCAGTGCTAGTTTAAAGCAAGCGAAGAAGGACGTACATCAGTGCTAGTTTAAAGCAAGCGAAGGACTGACATCAGTGCTAGTTTAAAGCAAGCGAAGGAGGGCTGACATCAGTGTTAGTTTAAAGCAAGTGAAGGAGGACTGACATCAGTGCTAGTTTAAAGCAAGTGAAGAAGTAATGACGTCAGTGCTAATTTAAAGCAAGTGAAGAAGTAATGACATCAGTGCTAGTTTAAAGCAAGTGAAGAAGTAATGACATCAGTGCTAGTTTAAAGCAAGCGAAGGAGGACTGACATCAGTGCTAGTTTAAAGCAAGCGAAGAATGACTGACATCACTGCTAGTTTAAAGAAAGCGAATAAGTAATGACATCAGTGCTAGTTTAAAGCAAGCGAAGAAGTAATGACATCAGTGCTAGTTTAAAGCAAGCGAAGAATGACTGACATCACTGCTAGTTTAAAGAAAGCGAATAAGTAATGACATCAGTGCTAGTTTAAAGCAAGCGAAGGAGGACTGACATCAGTGCTAGTTTAAAGCAAGCGAAGAATGACTGACATCACTGCTAGTTTAAAGAAAGCGAATAAGTAATGACATCAGTGCTAGTTTAAAGCAAGCGAAGAAGTAATAACATCAGTGCTAGTTTAAAGCAAGCGAAGAAGTAATAACATCAGTGCTAGTTTAAAGCAAGCGAAGAAGTAATAACATCAGTGCTAGTTTAAAGCAAGCGAAGAAGTAATGACATCAGTGCTAGTTTAAAGCTAACACAATTCATTAGAGACAAGGAACTCCGATACCTTATTCTTTATTTATTTTTATTCTTTATGTTGAAATCTGGTTCCTCTCTAAATTCCGGTGCAAAATTAAACAGTTGCATACAATATCAATTTATCTATCCTCTTCCGTCATTGTCCCTATTCTTCTTCACTCTACCCAGTATCTATGTAATCAAGCGCTTCGTACGATTCACAACACGAACTAGAATTATTCATACAGTGAAATACGTACACGATCCTCAAGGCGTTACGACACAGATAACAACTTTGCTTCATGATATATTCTCCACACTGTGAAGGTGCAGGATAGAGATTTGCTTCTTTACATGTCAATTGAACCCTGCGAATCCCTCGAGACATGTACGCAGCTTATTAGGTATTAGCAGCGCTGACTAATTGAGTACATACGCTGAAATTTTTCCAAAATTTGATTGCAGTAATGTGATAATCTAGAAGTGTGGGATTTGAACCTGTAGATTTAGGATGAGAATGTCTCATGATATCAAATACTACATTCAAACGCATGATTATGTACAATAATACGCATGATAACGATGAACACGGAAATATTATTGAGTTTTGTAATGATAACAGACAGATGCCAAATCTGTTATATTGCTGTCATTTATTGCTGGTCCAGATCCACTGAATAAAATCCATTGCTTCCTAACTTGCCTCTCATCGCAAAATTTGGTTTTACACCAAAATGTGGGCAGCAGGATGACCATGAAGGTGTAGCATGGGCATCAACATGGGTTTTTAGCGTGGGAGACTTTGATATTGAATGATACCAAAATATTTCCTGAGAAATATAGGTTGTCATAGGTCAAGTTTTGTAAGAGATTTTTTTTAGTCGGTCATACCGAGTAATCGATCATACTGATTCCTGATTCAATTTTCAAGGAGTGAGTCACACCAGAATATCAGAATAATAGTTATCAGTTCCTTGAGAACTATTTTTTTTTCTCTGATACGTTTAAGTTTTTGGTAAATCTGTGGAGAAAAAAATAAGTTTGCTCTAAAGTACCATCACTTGCTTAAACGTGGTCTTTAATTAAGTTTTACAGGGTGGCCCGGTAAGCCAGTAGAAAGACTCGGGCAAATGACCGGAAGCTCCAAGGAATTACTCATCTAATTAAGTTTCACGTCAGGAGAAATTTTTTATTTTCTTCCTAAAAAAAATTAAAACAAAACAATAATATTCCGTTACCATTATTCTCCGATGATGATGATGATGATGATGATGATGATGATGATGATGATGATGATGATGATGATGATGATGATGATGATGCAGATGCTGATGCTGCTGCTGCTGCTGCTGCTGCTGCTGCTGCTGCTGCTGCTGCTGCTGCTGCTGCTGCTGCTGCTGCTGCTGCTCGTGTCTGCAGCCGCTGATGCGGGAAAGTTTCCTTTTATATTTTAGGCTCCATGACCCTAGAAGCCATTCGTAAATAAAGTATTGGTAATATGGATTTACCTTAAGCACCGAGGTTTGTAGAGACAACTACCTTACAATTGCTGAAGAAATGTCTAAATATTTGACTCCAATTGGCATATTACCGATAAAATCTAGACGAATAACGAAGCTTTTCTATTAGTATGTAACCCATAAACTCTCTCTCTGTATATATATATATATATATATATATATATATATATATATATATATATATATATATATATATATATATATATATATATATATATATAATATATATAATATATATATATATATATATATATATATATATATATATATATATATATGTATATATATATATATATATATATATATATATATAATGTATATATATATATATATATATATATATATATATATATATATATATATATATATATATATATATATATATATATATATATATATATATATATATATATATATAATAATAATAATAATCACATACATTTATTCATTAAAATTTTAAATAATTTCCAAGTCAGGAAAATCTTCATTAATTTTTTAAGTTATGTTCACGCATACAGCAATCTTTGCAATGATGCCTTTTAGAAGTTTTGCTTTTAAATGGTCCAGAGTTGGTAAGAAAGCCGGCGAGTTCATCTCTCGTGAGGCTGTTTAAAGAGGAGCTTAATTTATCTTGTTAAACAATAATTTCAATCATTAATGTTCTTCCTAACGGTTTACCGATACGTGACGTGAGAGACACCTAAGAGAGAGAGAGAGAGAGAGAGAGAGAGAGAGAGAGAGAGAGAGAGAGAGAGAGAGAGAGAGAGAGAGAGAGAGAGAGAGAGAGAGAGAGAGAGAGAGAGAGAGAGAGAGAGAGAGAGAGAGAGGCATAACTGCATTGGGTTTCTCTCTCACTTTAGGGATGATAACAAGGAAGATGAGGAGGAGATAAGTGAAGAAGAAGAGATAACAAAAAAGAAAGAGGTGGAGGGGACAAATGAGAAGAGAGGAAGGACAAGTGAAGAGGAGGAAGAAGAAGGATACCAGGAGAAAGAGGAGGGTGGTATAAATCCCACAACGGGTCGGAGCAGCTGGTGGTAGCGAAGGATCACAACAGCCCAGAAGACCAATTTCCCCAGTCTCGTAAAATCTTCGCATGAATTTCCGTACTGGTCCTGTTAGGCCGGGCGTTAAGTCTGGTCCCAGCTCCCTAGGGACTTCATCTGCCTGGGACGGCAACGCTAGTGGGAAGGATGGGGAGTGAGGGAGAGAAGAAACGCCATTGGAAGGAAGAGCTAACGGGATGGGTAGGGGAATGAGGAAAGGCGAGGAAGAAGCGTAGTAGAAAGTTGGTGAAGGTGAGGAACTAGTAGAGAAAGGAGATACAAAGCAGTGAGAAGAGAAGGCATTATGATGAATAAGGAACAGGCGATAAAGAAAGGGGGAAGAAAAGACGAGGAGGATGGATGGATGGATGGAAAGGGAGACAGGAAAGGTTAGGGTGAAACGAATTGCGATAGGTACGGTGATTGAGAGTACAGTGATAAGTGAAAGATAAGAGAGCCATAAAAAAAAGACGGAGAAATAAAGAGAAGAGAAAGAAGAGAAAGAGGAAGAAGAGAGAGAAGGGAAAGAAGATACCTGGTTAGACGAAGAGCAGAGGACAGTAGCGGAGTAATCAGAGCGACTTTCATTAGTGGAGAGATCCGTGAGGAAAGTGATATCTGTGTGGGAACAGTACGTGAGGAGAGGGTGGAGGAGAGTACACTGGGAGGAGAAGGTGGAGGAGAGTACACTGGGAGGACAAGGTGGAGGAGAGTACACTGGGAGGAGAAGGTGGAGGAGAGTACACTGGGAGGAGAAGGTGGAGGAGAGTACACTGGGAGGAGAGGGTGGAGGAGAGTACACTGGGAGGAGAGGGTGGAGGAGAGTACACTGGGAGGAGAAGGTGGAGGAGAGTACACTGGGAGGAGAAGGTGGAGGAGAGTACACTGGGAGGAGAAGGTGGAGGAGAGTACACTGGGAGGAGAGGGTGGAGGAGAGTACACTGGGAGGAGAAGGTGGAGGAGAGTACACTGGGAGGAGAAGGTGGAGGAGAGTACACTGGGAGGAGAAGGTGAAGGAGAGTACACTAGGAGGAGAAGGTGGAGGAGAGTACACTGGGAGGAGAAGGTGGAGGAGAGTATACTGGGAGGAGAAGGTGGAGGAGAGTACACTGGGAGGAGAAGGTGAAGGAGAGTACACTGGGAGAAGGTGGAGGAGAGTACACTGGGAGGAGAAGGTGGAGGAGAGTACACTGGGAGGAGAAGGTGGAGGAGAGTACACTGGGAGGAGAAGGTGAAGGAGAGTACACTGGGAGGAGAAGGTGGAGGAGAGTACACTGGGAGAAGGTGGAGGAGAGTACACTGGGAGGAGAGGGTGGAGGAGAGTACACTGGGAGGAGAAGGTGGAGGAGAGTACACTGGGAGAAGAAGGTGGAGGAGAGTACACTGGGAGGAGAAGGTGAAGGAGAGTACACTAGGAGGAGAAGGTGGAGGAGAGTACACTGGGAGGAGAAGGTGGAGGAGAGTATACTGGGAGGAGAAGGTGGAGGAGAGTACACTGGGAGGAGAAGGTGAAGGAGAGTACACTGGGAGGAGAAGGTGGAGGAGAGTACACTGGGAGGAGAAGGTGGAGGAGAGTACACTGGGAGGAGAAGGTGGAGGAGAGTATACTGGGAGGAGAAGGTGGAGGAGAGTACACTGGGAGGAGAAGGTGAAGGAGAGTACACTGGGAGGAGAGGGTGGAGGAGAGTACACTGGGAGGAGAGGGAGGAGGAGAGTAAGCAAGAAGGAGAGGAAAGAAAAGAGGACAGTAAGCAAGGGGAAGAGAGGACTGTAAGCAAGGAGAGGGAAAGTGAGAGGACAGTAAACAAGGAGAAGGAAGGAGAGAGGACAATAAGGAAGAAGGAGAGGGGAAAGAGAGAAGACAGTATGCAAGGAGAGTTAAGGTGATAACCAGCTGTGACCTGAACTCTGCACTTTGTAATCTCATTATACTCGTGTCCTCACACCTTGTTTTTCATACTTCTGTTTAACATTAATTTTTAAAACGGGTGGACAGGTAAGCCAGCAGAAGGCCTCGGCTAGCTGACCAAAAGCTTCAGCTGCGGGTCATCGTATGACTAAGACCCACGTCGGGAAAACCTGTCCTTTTTCCTGGCATATCTTACATAATCTAACTTAATTCCTTTTCCAATTTGGTTGATATCTTGCTTCTCCTATTATCGATCTGATAATAGACCGATAATGAATTATATATATTTTAACAAAAAAAAAAAAACTGAATGATTGTAAACATGAGCCCTGCAGATAGACAGTAAGGTTCATTTTTAGGCATGTCAAGCTCGGTAATTACGACCATATCAGCTGGAGAAAATGGCTCACAACAAGTCTGTCACGAACCTCCATGGGCCAATTAGGTAATTACACATCGCGTTAAGTATTTAGAGCCAATTAGACGAATAGCCTGACGCCTTGCAAGTGAATTACCAGCTAGATATCTCCAGTTCTCCTTTTTATGATTATTTATTAAGATAAAAAAATGTGTAGGTATGTGTGGGTCGCTGAAAAACGAGAGCAATTATGAAACAATGAAACTGGCAAAAAAGGCCAGAATTATAATGATTAGTGGGAGTAAGGATGAAAAAGGAGGGGGGGGATATTAAACAATTAAAGTTCAGAATAGCATGAAGAAGAATCATGAGCCTTGACAAAGCTCCTGGAGAGCGAAACGTTGCCACAATAAAGTGTCACATTAGCTGCACTTGTGTCCTTTTACCTAACATAAGAAGAAATGTTTACAGAAGGCTGTATAGCGGAGGTGCTATGCAGTGTACTATAACCGTACTGAAAATCATAGCTTGGGAAGCATGGAGACAAGAGGAGACATAATCACGACATACAATGGAGTAGTCAAGGCCAGTTTATCATGGTGAAGACCAAGACAAGAAGAATGAAACTTCCTGGCGACGTCAACAAACACTTAGAACGCAACAGAGATGTGAAAAAACACTGTCGAACCACATGATACAGGGAATTAAAGAAACAAACACAACAGAGAAACAGACACAACAGAGCTGAGCACACGAGCTAACACAAAGTTAAGAATCGGACCCAAGAAGTAGGGCTCAACGCCCGTAAACTCAACTAGTTAATCACAGATACATGTAAACATACACGAACACAATTATAGCTCAGCTCCTGTATCCATAAATAGATAATCACAAATAAGTAATTACCTTATCTTCCCATCTCCCCTCCTTCGCATTTCTTCCCCCTCTGCGCCCCATTTTCACATCACGCCACAGCTTGATAAACGAGCCTCGTTATCTGTACCATCTCTACGTGGCTTAATTCGTAATAACCAACAAATATAACTAACCATGAGTCTCTTGTAATCACTTGGCTTTCTGAGAGGATATTCCGGTGCTATATTTGTCTTGTCGTTTATCTGAAAGAAATTAAGTTTACACGGCTAGTATATTCTGAAAGAAACTTGGGAATTGTTTATTTTGAAAAGGACTACGAGATATACGTATTAATTAAACAGAGAGCTAATTCATTAACGAAAAATCTCGTTTTACATGTATTGTCTGAAGAGATATTGGTTAATACCGTTCCACTTATTATTTATTATTATTTTATCGTTTTATCTTTATTATTATTGCTGCGTCTGTTACTGTTATCACTAATTACTCTGAGCGATGATAGTGAAAATTCAATTTACTTTCGCTGGTGAGATGAATGCATGGCTTTACTCTGCATGCAGTTGTGCCAGGCATACCAAGTTAATATTCCCCTTTAACTTAGTTATTTTTTACTTAACAAGTAATGCTATAACCTAACTTAACATATCCGTGACCTACAATTATTTTCCGAAGGAAGTAACTTAGAGTAACCATTACATTAGTCTTATTTTTGAGTGGATCTATTGACTGAAAGATAAATAAATACAGAAGAGGGAATTATATATATATATATATATATATATATATATATATATATATATATATATATATATATATATATATATATATATATATATATATATGTATATATATATATATATATATATATATATATATATATATATATATATATATATATATATATATATATATATATATATATATATATATATATATATATATATATATATATATACATATATATATATATGTCGTGCCGAATATGTAAAACTGGTCAATTAGCAAGAACTCATTTAAAATTATGTCCTTTCTGAAATTTTCTCTTATACGTTTAAAGATATATTTTTTTCATTAAAGTTAATGTAAAAGTTTTTTATTTTGCACCAAAAGAATCTTAGAAAACTTACCTAAGTTTATTATAACAAGAACAATTTATTTTAGCCTAACCCAACTAAATATATTTTAAATACGTTTACAATAATTTAGTACTAAACAAACACAATCAAATACATTTTTTTCGTTAGGTTCAGAATGGTTTTGGCGAAATTATTGCATACACAAATTTTCACTTGTCCTATATGGCAAGATGAACGTTGCTATTTAAGCCAAGATAGCAAGTTCTGCCTATTCGGCACGACATATACATTATATATGTACTGCAGTAGAATTTTTGTAACAGTGTTTGATGATGGAGTGAGTTAACTAGGTTGGGTAGCTCCAATTCCTTGGATCCAGAGCCAGCATCAAGGCATTCCCCTCGAAAGGGATGGTAAAGTTAGAGACATCGATGACAGTCGCTATCTGAAGTGTTTATGTCAGGAATGAGTCTGTGACGGGGAATAAACTAACTAGTTCCGTGCGTCGAGTTGCTGATACAAGCGAAGCATCTGGGGACGCGGGTTACAACTGAGGTGTCCAGTGTGTAGTAATGGCAAGTCATCCTCGGTTCATTAACCTGAATTTAGAGAATGACCTCCACTGAAAACCTGGCGAGGTGGAGGCGTAGTATTAAAACTTATGATGAGTGCGGAAATTAAAACTTTGGGTTAATGCGGATCATTAAAACTTTAGATTAATGAGAGGATGAGACGGGGGAGGGGATGGGCGGGGGGGGATGGGACAGGGGAGGAGGGCCTAAAAACTTTGGTTATACGTAAGGCATTAATATTTTGGGTGATCTGGCATTGTGAAAAATCTTATACTTCCTCGAGATGACTTTGAAAGGTGGGTTTCTGAGTCGGTATAAAGCAAATTGTTGTATCTTACATAAGCTCTTCTGTATTTTTCTTTAGTAAACTTTTTACTTATGTTGTTTTCATGTTTGTGGTTGAGAGTTTTTTGGTGATTTATTGTCACACAGACACATACATGTATGTGTATTATATATATCTTACTTTCAACACACCGGCCGTATCCCACCAAGGCAGGGTGGCCCAAAAAGAAAAACGAAAGTTTCTCTTAAATTTAGTAATTTATACGGGAGAAGGGGTTACTACCTCCTTGCTCCCGGCATTTTAGTCGCCTCTTACAACACGCATTGCTTACGGAGGAAGAATTCTGTTCCACTTCCCCATGGAGATAAGAGGAAATAAACAAGAACAAGAACTAGAAAGAAAATAGAAGAATACAAAGGGGTGTGTATATATATGCTTGTACATGTATGTGTAGTGTGAGCTAAGTGTAAGTAGAAGTAGCAAGACATACCTGAAATCTTGCATGTTTATGAGACAGACAAAAGACACCAGCAATCCTACCATCGTGTAAAACAATTACAGGTTTTCGTTGTTCACTCACTTGGCAGGACGGTAGTACCTCCCTGGGCGGTTGCTGTTTACCAACCTACTACCTAGGTATTATATATATATATATATATATATATATATATAGGTTTTGTGGGTAAGGGGCTTGGACTTCCAGCAAGCGTGCGTGAGCGTGTTAGATAGGAGTGAATGGAGACGAATGGTACTTGGGACCTGACGATCTGTTGGAGTGTGAGCAGGGTAATATTTAGTGAAGGGATTCAGGGAAACCGGTTATTTTCATATAGTCGGACTTGAGTCCTGGAAATGGGAAGTACAATGCCTGCACTTTAAAGGAGGGGTTTGGGATATTGGCAGTTTGGAGGGATATGTTGTGTATCTTTATATGTTTATGCTTCTAGACTGTTGTATTCTGAGCACCTCTGCAAAAACAGTGATAATGTGCGAGTGTGGTGAAAGTGTTGAATGATGATGAAAGTATTTTCTTTTTGGGGATTTTCTTTCTTTTTTGGGTCACCCTGCCTCGGTGGGAGACGGCCGACTTGTTGAAAAAAAAAAAAAAAAAAAAAAAAAAAAAAATATATATATATATATATATATATATATATATATATATATATATATATATATATATATATATATATATATATATATATATATATATATATATATATATATATATGTATATATATATATATATATATATATATGTCGTGCCGAATATGTAAAACTGGTCAATTAGCAATAACTCATTTAAAATTAAGTACTTTCTAAAAATTTCTCTTACACGTTTAAAAATATATTTTTTTCATTAATGTTGATGTAAAAATTTATAATTTTGCACCAAAAGGAACTTAGAAAACTTACCTAACCTTATTATAACAAGAACAATTTATTTTAGCCTAACCGAACTAAATATATTTTAGATTTGTTTACAATAATTTAATACTAAACAAACACAGTGAAATATATTTTTTTCGTTAGGTTCAGAATGATTTTGGCGAAATTATTGCATACACAAATTTTCACTTGTCCCATATGGCAAGATGAGCGTTGCTATTTAAGCCAAGATCGCAAGTTCTGCCTATTCGGCACGACATATATATATATATATATATATATATATATATATATATATATATATATATATATATATATATATTATAATACTATACCTTCAAGTACGATTCCGTTTTCGAGTAAGCAGTCATTTACAGCTACCCGGCTCGTTAAAAATACTTTGTTAAAAAAGAGAGACAAAAGTGGCTTTCAGAATACTGAGCGGTGCTCCTGTAAGTGCTTTTGAGTCATGAGTGCATAAAGCGGAAACTCTCACAGGTCCATTAAAGCAAGATGGGTGTGATTAGCGTTAATCTGCTTCTGTTTACCTTTGCCGCGTGTATAGTGCGTTGGCTTCTTACCCAGAGAGGCCAGGAGAGAGTGGGTTGTCCCAGTAGATAAGAGAGAAAGTCTTGGAGTGTGTGTTGTGTAAGGAAGAGATTTCTGGATGGTTACATTGAGCAATTAGAGGCCGGTGTTATCTAGCAGAGCTGATTATTGAGGTGATGTTTGTATTTTCAGAGTTTTCCATGAATATACCTTGCTGAGTGTAGAGTGCTGTGCTGAGAGTGTACTGCGAAGTATCATGAATACACAGCATGTGTTCTCCCGTTTAAGAACGAGCCATAAGCTCGTGTTTAACTTTTCATTCTAATGATTAAGCTTAGGTTAAGGAAATTTAGGTGTTAATAATGGTTTTGCGGTGTTTACTAATCTTCTTTGCCTCCATTTATGGGATAACTATGATATTTAAATAACTGATTATAATCATGGGGAGCGCTGCACCTGTAGGATTATATATCGCATGTGGGGGGGGGATGGTAGGTATTCAGGCTCTTTATAGGCCTGTGGAGGCCCTTAAATAACAATTGGAAAAGATCAGGTTATGTCTTCTTCCTCTTTAAAGTTTTATCTGGGAGAAATAAGCTCTATATTGTATTTTCAAGTTTTTATTCAGTATTGTACAAAGTTTCTTAATATTATTAATAACTTACATAGACCCTCAGCCTTGGAGTTAGTGTTCACAGCATCGTGGTGGAGGAGAATCTGGAGCAAAGGCAAGAAGACTGGCGGTTATATAGGCGTCAGTGGATAGGGACGGGCAGCAGACGAGGGCATAGTCACTGGTAGGCGGGATTCCCCAGTGGAAGTAGGTCCTTCCCAAAGAGATGGATTAGTTGCAGCAGCCGTGAAGAAGGTCTTGTAGATGTCCTCTGAACCTCATCTTTTGTATATAGTTCAACTTATATAGACGTTAAAACACAGGACTCATATGATTGTGAGTAATACTGATATACTTCACAAAAGATAAATACTTAACATAATAGTTTAAAATTAAATAATCACAATCAGTCTTGACGACCTTTAAACTTTTCGAGGTTTAATAACAGTAAGAGGACGTAATACTCCTTCACTAGATTACACTATATTAAACTACAGCCTGAACTGGTCATTAATTCATCTCTAAAAATTTTCAGTCGTGACACAGAACACAAACTTATTCTCTTTGTCAGCTAGATATTTATAACCACAGGGCAGTTAAGTTCACAGACTCTATCCACATAGTATTTTCAATACGGATAATTCGTCGACCACTCGCTGCACCCAAAGAGATCTCCGTCAAAGGGGATCTCTGAACTCCCTAAGAGTTCACCGTACTCTCAGTTGGAGTCTAAACATGAGCTCCACGGCTAGGCACTTTCTCGTCCAGAGGTGAGAATGAACTGCCTGGGGTAAGGTTCGACATCAGTTCGGTCTGAGCGGGAGGTCGGGAGACCCAAACAGCTACATGGTGCTTTAACATAGTTGTACCAGTAATTTCAAGCTTATAAAACATCCAACCTAACAACATAACTAAATAATTCATTGCCAGGTAATACTATAAAGCAGAGTAACTTTATTTTAGCTATTAATAAAGATATCGATAATATAATATTAAGTGACAAAGCCAACGCAACACAATAAGCAAATAACCCTTGTTGAATCTGAACAAAGGGCGTAACAGCATGTAACTCCAGTTACTTGAATCAAGAGCCCTTCACCTGCATCAAGGCGTCTCCCATGAAGGAGGTAAGCTGGAGAACCGGGAAGGGAAATAAATTATAATAAATAATCGTGAAGTAAAAGATGTATTTAAGATTGCGTCTTGTGATACAGCTACGAGAATGACGGATTCAGGAAACAGCAACTTCAGATAATGGGGGCAAATGTGGCAGTGATAAGGAAAAGGAGAAAAATATAACCGATTAGACTTATAAAAACACAAATTGTCGGTTAGAAGCAAGTGCATTTATGCCACCTACAATGAGGCAGGGAAAGCAAATAGGATGCAATTTGGGAGACAATTATCACAGCTGCGCTTGCATTAACAGGAAATGAAAGAACACAGCGTGGTAAAATGTGTTACGTCTCTGTGGAAATAACGGCACGTGTACACACTTGATTACGATTTATACGAGTGATGAACAATCATTCTGTAAAATCCTTTACCGTCACCACTATTCGCTTGTACCAAGTGGAACAATTTTACAAAAAATTGTAATAACAAAATGTGCTTTTAGCGTATCGTCCGTTCCGAAACACTGAAAAATTCCAGTTACTTTTTCTATACCATTTTTATATCTGTCCATCGTTTTTCCCGGTTGGCTATATTTGAACTCTATACTATGAATATACTTCAAGAGGTATTTAGAAGTCTTTTGCAAAGTATTACTCTGAATATTTACGTTTGGTAGATCCCACCAGCATACCAGTGAAAGTTACCACCGACTTGCTCTATACAAAGCAACTTGAGGCAAGAGCTGAAGCGAGAGTGTGTGAGAAGTCTCAAGCTTATCGGAGCTATCAGATACCTAGAGAGATGTAGAGATAGTAGTGAAGGCAGATGAGAGATGTATCTCTGATGTATAAGAATGACGGGGTCGTCAGGCTCACACTCTCAAACTAGCTGGGAAAAATGCTACCAAATCACTCTGTTTTATGTAGTGATAGATTCAGATACTCGTTATTTACTCACGTCAATAAAAGTCTGTGTACCAGTGAACAAACTTCATTACTGAAGCGAAGCATTCATTGAGCCTTGAAGTCTCTAGTTATATATATTGAATTTTAATTATGCAGACTATTTTGCTGCACACCATCGGGAAAAAAGAAAGCCTCGACCTTTACCACAGATATTAAATCTGCCAAGAGTGACCTTGTCTTAAAGAAAAGTGTTGACGCATATGATCATAATTACTGAATTTATGGAAATTACTAATCATATGACTTTACCAAGTGTAATATAGGTGCAAGAAATCCTCTAAGAAATCACAGAAAGAGCAGAACTCGAACCTGTGGCAAGTGGGTCCTGAAACTAGCATTCCAGATTTTCAGGGCTCGCCTGCCATGGGTTTTAACCCCATCAGTTTTGTGATTTTTTAGTAATCGTGTTATTTCGATTTCATGAGTCACTAAGATACTGTTCAACATATTTCGAATGTAAGAGGAATCACCAACACATCCTGGTGTCTTCAGGAACGAGCTTAATAACTTCCTATAAAAAATTGACCACCAGAACTGTTGTACAAGTGTTAACTTGGCTGGCCAGGACGTCTACAGTGAGACCAGCTGGGTTGATTGGCAAATGCTGCCGACAGGTTCAGTTTTCTAAGCAGGTCTCTATTCTGACGACATTTCGTTCAGTGTGGAACTTTTTTAGTAATGGCTTGCTAAAGCACAACACTGACGGACTCCTCCCCGTCAGCATAAAAACTTGCTCCGCAGACTGTTTATATACCTGTGAGACCTGGTCTGAGACCAACAATGATCCCGGAACCGAGAACAAGTATACAGGTAATCCTCATCTGCTGGATGACTAGTAGTTTGACTTGTTAGGCTTAAAATCTGTCGAGTACACGAGAGTCATTAAGAATCCATGTTAAGTACACGCCAACAGTCCAGGATACTTTAATCCCTTAAATAGGGATTAATGTAAATCGTCAGTGTATATAACGTGATTAAACATGTGTCTCTAGATTCTGGTGTCATATGTAATTACATTCTGATATAATGTTTTGGATGTGGTTGCTAACGTTTTTTTTATTTTTTGTTATAGAAATGTTTATTGTTTCATTTTGGGCAGAAATAATCCCAATGAAGTTTGTTCCCTGCAATTTCAGAAATAAATAAGTTTGGTTTAATATTGATGTACAATATTTATCCATGAAATGGTATTTCCAGTTTCCTGCAAGATGATCTGTTTAAGTGACTCAACCTAAGGACACAGAGGAGCTCCTGCAAGGCGACAAGGGTAAGATTGTATCCAGGTTCCTCTTTCTCTCTCTCTCTCTCTCTCTCTCTCTCTCTCTCTCTCTCTCTCTCTCTCTCTCTGGGCACGTATAAGTTCTAGATGAGTCAGCAGACACGACACTGGGTGATGATATCTGTGTTTACCTGCTGATGATCACTGCTTGCAGGAGTGATCTGCATCAGACGCACGCAATTCTCATACTTTCTGAGAGGAGGACTCTCAATAAGAGCGTGCACACCCCCACACACTCCCACATCATGTAAACATGCGCACACACTTAAATCACCTTAGGGAGGTCTGGAAGTGGAAAGACAAACAAGGAGGTGGAGGAAGCAAATGTTATAAAAAATCAAAACAGGTACGGCAGGGTCCACGAGGAATGAACTAGTGAAACCTGTCTTGTGTAGTTAAGAGATGGGGCCAAGAGCTGAGACTCTACCCCATCAACCACAAGTAGGTGAGCAGACCTTGGTGACGTCACGTGTAGGAAAAATGCCTTTATTAGAGTTCCGTGAATGCAGTATTCATAAGTGGGGAAAATTATGCAAATCATTTGAGAAGTGCGAGGGGTCAAAGACACTCAGATCTTGTATATACCAGAAAGAAGAGAGAAATGTGCGTGACAGAGGCTTAATAAAAGTGAAACACAGGCAAAGAAGACAGGAATGCGAAGGACGTAAGAAATTTGAATAGAGGTGGCAATGGAAAAGGGGGTCATAAACTAAGAAATCTGAAACAGAAATGGCCTCATTGGAAAGTGGTAAGCCTGTGTGAAGAGGTTGATTATCTTCATCAAGAGATACATCACCTGGATCAAAAGGTTGACTACCTGTATTGAGGGAAGTGGATCATCTATATTCAGAGGTTGGCCACCTGTGTCCATCGTTATGACCAGCAGGTAACCAAGATTTTCACCGTTCACAACTATTAGTTTAGATAACTGGACAAGAAGATTTTTAGAGACACCTGTCCACAGGAAGTTCTGTCGATGGCTAGCACTGGGGGTACACACAACAGTTGCTTCTTTAGGGATCAGAAAGTGATTTATCGACTGATTTATCAAGAATTCTGCACCAGCTTATTTGATGATTATTCGAATGTCTTGGTGTCAGCACCAATAGACTCGGATGACAGAGCACTCATGCACACAACCTTGTCCGGGACAGAGCTCTGGCGAGTTCAGCGACACGGATGATAGGATATGTATACACACACACCCTAGTCCAGACCCCAGCTCTGGTAGGCGAAGACACGGATGACAACACACGAATGCACACATCCTTGTCACTTATCTTTGCTTAGATTGAGACCCTCGCCAATGAGAAATTAGATTTTGAGAGCAACGATGTGTTACAAGTTCAGTGTCGCTAATCAGTACCTGTTATAACATGGCTTGGAATTACCTCCCGTTGATGGGGAGTCTGTGAGTAATGTTTTCTGTTGCTTCGCAAAAATCATCTCATTTGAAGAGTGAGCATGAATGAGAGTTTGCACTTCTTTGGGCTAACACACAGTCATCTATATCTCAGTCAACGGCATTCAATTTGCTTTGAAACTTAGAGAGATGATCCTCATTTATAAATGGGCGTCAGTTAGTGTGATGTGAAACGAAGATTTTCGGGTACAAGATGGACAGGACTCAGGCATAATATGTTGTTCCCTCCAAAGACAATGTATGTTTTAGGAAAGAATTGCCAACATGCCTTGTGATTCATCGGCAAACGCTGCTCTGCTAGGGAACAGTGTAATTGTAATGTTGGAGTAGGGCTCTTTATCTATGGAACTGAAGTTGCTTTACCCCTTCCAAGGATAAACCCTGATTACCTACGCTTCCCAGGAGCTATTCGACCCCTGCTAGTTTAGCGCTTATCCCTGACTATACTAGTAGTAATAATAATCTGGCAAATGCTGGAAGAAGAACTTCGGATGGAAGCAAATGTTGCAATGTCAACTAGCAATGAGAAACACACAATGACAGAGAGAAACGTCTTAATAAAGTGTCTCTCTGCAACTGAGAACTTCGGAAATTACTGTAAGTAGAGAATGCTTACTAACTCACACAGGCTGGTTAATTAAATTTAAAGGCTATTGACTACACAGAGGGTCACTAAGGGTGAATGTCACCTGTGCACCACCAGTCAAGAAAACTTGTATCGTTAATATTAGAATTAAAATAACTGTAGGCACATACATACTGAGATACATACTCTGTCACAGGCATATGCACTGTTACTTTCAGTACATATACATTTAGAGCGACATACACACACACACACACACACACACACACACACACACACACACACACACACACACACACACACACACACACACACACACACACACACACACACACACACACACACAAATGTCATATAGTATCTATAGGATATTTCTTGAGAGACTCATTATATTACAAAAAAAATGAATTCTTCAGTTCTTAAATATTTCCCATTTTATTCAACAAATGACTCTTGATGTTGAAGAAAAGTCAGACGTTGCAGAATAAGCCTCTGTGTAGAGCTTTAGCTCGTCTTAGGCACTGCGTGATAAAAGCTCTACACTTTGTACAAAGGTAAACTCTTGTTCTTGGTTCTTTTCCTCACTCTTGCAAGGCGTACGCCACTGGGAGCAGAATCCAGATTCTCATACTGACGAGACGCCAAGAACGTAAACAATAAAATCTATCACATATTAACGTTGTTATCTAAGGCAGAGACGTGTTGACCGATTCAGTATTGCGTGTCGAGGCGCGAGGAGTGAGGCTGACATCTATTGTTATCTGCGTGGTGGTATAACTTCCAGATCAGATTTTGAATGATGCTTCCTCTGTTCTCATTTTCCTGATTCGACTTGTCTTCATTCATTCCTTAACTATTTATTTCCCCTCCCTCCTTCCTTCCCTCATTCCTTCCCTTCTTCCTTTCGTCCCTCTGTCCTTCCTTCCCTTCCCCCCCTCCATCTTTCCCTCTTTCTCCTCCTCCAAATTATTCTTAAATAGGGTAAATTAGATTAATCTAAGTTCTGAAATGAGTTGACGTAGGGTAACATCTCTCAGCCTATTAATTAAAAGCAAAATAATATATGAATGAACAAATCTCAAACGTGAAGCTGCTCATTACCGATGGTCATATTTCAAAAGCAACTCGAAGAATTTCCTCCCAAGAAACACCTGGATACATTGGTTTGGGAATATTTACAAAGAGCACACGTCTGGACGGAAGATATAATTATGGGAATTCTCTCGAAAGACACATCTGGGGACATGTTTTCGAAAATATTTCCCAGGACACATCCTTGGACACAATGGAGGGCGGTATCCGTGTATCTCTTGAAGGGTATAGAAGAATACAGGTCAGATACGGGAGATGACCTCTTGACATGGTCGTGACCAGGACACACGTCTTCCTACACGACCTGTGATCTCAGCGTCCGTAAGACGTACAGTGAAGGCAAATCAGAAGAGACACACCAAGAGAAAACATGATAAATCATGAAGGAAAGAGAAGGATAAGAACAGGAGAAACATACTGCGAGATACGTGCGCACAAGTGCACACAAGTGCGCGCACACACACACACACACACACACACACACACACACACACACACACACACACTGAAATCACATATAGGCGAGTTCTTACACACTAACTCTCTCTCTCTCTCTCTCTCTCTCTCTCTCTCTCTCTGTCTGTCTCTTTCTGTCTCTGTCTCTATCTATATAAATTCTCTTCCCTCCAATCTGGGAAACACGTTCCCCAAAAAAACTGACCCTTCCCTCGTATTCCCTCCTCGAGTTTTTTCTGTTCCTCCCTCACTCATTTTCTCTATCTCTTATTGGTTTATACCAACCGAGCGACTACCTGTGGCAAGAGCAGGCCTCAGCCTCTCAATATATATATATATATATATATATATATATATATATATATATATATATATATATATATATATATATATATATATATATATATATATATATATATATATATATATATATATATATTATATATATATATATATATATATATATAAATGATTACCTCCCAACCCCAGGACCTGTATAACTCTATTCCTAATACTAATACTACTACTACTACTAATAATAATAATAATAATAATAATTACTTCCCGATCATCTCCCCTTTTCCTGTCACCTTTTGCAGGTCCTCTCCTCCTATTTCCTTCTTGTAAATCCTTGATTCCTTCGTCCCACCTTTTTCCATTCCACCTCTCCCTATTCTTGCCCACACTCTTTTTACCTCCCTCTTCCCTCACCAGCTCTTCTCTCCAGTTTAACAAGCTCGTCACTCCCAACTCGTAGATAGTGTCGTAAAAGGGGCAGTAGAGGAGGGAGAGAGAGAGATAGGATAATAAAGGAAGGAGAGAGAGAGAAACTTTAAGAAAAATAGACGAAAGGTAAGAAAATACGAAGAGTTAACAGAAAAAAAAGACGAGTGAGACAACAGGAAACTTTTACTGTTGCCTAGTTATTACTTCTTCTGTCTAGATTCTCTAGATAGATTGAATCAAGACAGTAAAGCAGAAGGTTCTCTCTCTGTTGTATAGTCCCACCGTCCACCTGACTGGCATGAAAAATTGGGTGAAGACTGTACTGTATTAACAGGTACACGTCCGGTGAAGGGAAAGAAGAAACAGACACGATTTGCATAAAACTTTACTGAGACGTTACACCTGCAGATCAGATTTTTTGACTGGCTGTGTCCAAGCAAAACGGTTCAGTAAATTCCTCTTTTTAAATTATGTATATCTTTTCCACTTATCGGCCTAGTGCCGTTTGTCTCCTGAGAGGAGACAAACGGCAATAGGTCGTCTTGAAGTGAACTGTCGAATCAGGAGTTTATGTACAAGAAAGAGCAGTACCACATCACGACAGTCTCAACCGACTATCTAATAATGTACACCTTGCTAGCTAGATTTTCCGTCAGAGAGCTTTTGAAATATATTGGTTCCTATCCAAACCTCGCAGAGTCAGCAGACCTTCAGCGCAGACAGACTGCTTATCTTAGACTTGGAATTCCCACAATGTAACCAGGAAAATGGAGATTTTTGTGTGGGAATTTAGTTGTCCTCAACTTGAACAGATAGTTAGAACCCCTGACGACAGCAGTAAGAATTTAACAAAACTCCCTCAAACAGCACTGTGGTGCTGTTGTCTGTGCTAGCAACCAAACCTCATTAGAAAAAACTATAGTGTAGCAACTGCAAGAAGAGAGTTTTATCCACGATAAGGCTCTTGGAGCCGGGAGAGAGTGGACCTAGAAAGCGACCAGAGAAGAGGCTGGGCTAGGAGCTGTGAATCGCCCCCTGTAACCACATATAGGCAAGTACACATAACACACACACACACACTTCTGTTGAGCCTCTGCACTCTGTGGTATCTACAGTGACACTGCCTATATGACTCAGTGAGCTAATAGAAATAATTTTATTACCGATACATAATATAATAGCTTCATTCTGACTTTAAAATGTAAGAAGGAAGGTTAAGTTAATACTAAGTCACAAACATTATGTATCGTTAGGATTAACTCAGCGTATAAGTATTAAGAACAGATTAAACTAGAGGATTTATAAATCTGAAGTGGAAGGAAGGAGAGGTAGGCGTCATGCCAGTAAGAGTTGCAAGGTGGTGGTTTTGAATACTAGGGACTTGAGCATCCAGCAGGCTTGTGTGAGCGTATTACATCTGCCTAAATGAGTGATTTCATGGCTTACACTGTACATACTTTTGGTGTGAGCAAGGTAACATACGTAGGGACTGGTGGAAGGTAGTTATGGGGTCCGGGAAGTGGGAAATACAGTGCCTGCACTCTGAAGGCTCGGTAAAGATGCTGCCGTACGGAGGGCAAACTTAACTGTGATATCTGTGCACTTCTAGCGAGACGGCTATTGAATGAACGACAGTAAATGTTCTTCCTCTTTTGGGTCACCTTATCTTGTCAAGAGAAGGCCGATGTGCTTATAAAAAAAATTATGATATTTTAGTTGCATATGACGGGTGGGAACACATTACATCAGCACTTTGGATTATATTCTACCTTTCTTATCAATGTCCAGTAATTACTTGGTTGAAAAATAGCAACACGAACATATTTTTACATTTCTGAATTGTTTTGTGTGAAAATGAATCCACGGACTGAATAACCATAAAGTGAATTCAATAACAGATAAAGATTATATTCACTTGAATATATATATATATATATATATATATATATATATATATATATATATATATATATATATATATATATATATATATATATATATATATATATATATATATATATATATATATATATATATATATATATATATATAGAGAGAGAGAGAGAGAGAGAGAGAGAGAGAGAGAGAGAGAGAGAGAGAGAGAGAGAGAGAGAGAGATGGAATACTAGAGATAATTTAACAAACCAATCGAAGGTTAAATTTAAAAACAGACATCAATTTCAACGAAGTTACAGGAACAGGTGTTAGGTTGTCCAACACCCGTAATACTCAAAACCTCCCTAATACCCACAACAGTATTGTAACTCACCCCGTATCCACTATAATAATTACAACAAATATTTTAAATTAAATGTAAATTTACCGAACTTAATAATGTTTAGTAATTATACCAGTGAGAGGTTAAGTGTCAAGTGTATTAAATATTAAAGTTCATTAATGAGCATTGAATTTAAAGTATCGTTGATATAGGGAATATTCAGTCACTATGAAGTACAGTATTATACTTCCAGGATAAAGTCCACTTCGAAGTTAATTATCGAAAAATTCATATTTTTTTTATTTTAAAATAGGCTCCTGAAAGCTTTACGTATGCATAGAGTTAATTCATCTCAGCAAGGTGAGTGAATTGTAGCCTCGTTAACGGTAAGTGGCCATTAACTGATTTTCTTTTATGCATGTGGGATCATTATCCGTTTGTGCTAATGACAGAGTAAATTATCACAGCACTCTGCTCCCAAGATCTCTCCTTGATGAATGAGGCTAAGAATCTTCTATAAAAATCTCAGAATTTATTCTGAATAAGGTATACGAATGACCTCTGACGTGTCTGTCATGGCAGGACATGAAACAATAAGGAACTGGTCAGTAGAATGTAGTACTTGTAATAATTATTTTTTTTATTAATACTACACTGTTTTTTGTTTATTTACTTGAATCTTGCGTGAAGAGATAACCGGAGAGAGAAGAGAGTCTTCTAACTTTAAGTCTTAACTCCAGGATACAAAGGCGTACTGTTGGCATTTAAGAGGAAAAAAAAACGCAGATGCAGAGAATATTTCTCAAGTCAATTCATTGACTTGAGAAAGATCTACACAGAGTGATACGTTGTAACATTAAAAACTTATACTTCCCTACATAGAGCGATACTTTGTGACAAAAAAATTTATGCTTCAGCTGTCTCTTCTTCGAATCGTAACCAAGATATCGTGACTTCAAAACACTATTCCACACTACTTACACTACAATAGGAAAATGTGCAATCTCCCAACTTATACACTACATAAGCCAGGAGCATTCTGAACAAATGCCACTTTCATCATCTCTAGGACTGGCGGAGACACTCGGAGAATACAGGTAGGTAGTGTGTCTGCACTTCCTATCTTCCTTTATGTGAAGATAGGAAGTGTAGCTCCCTCAGAACCTGGGGTTTGGTTCTAGTTGCCGCAAAGGAAATATTGAATAAACAATAGTGTCTTCTCACGTCTGTCAAGTGTAGTACACTTTTCTTGAGCTCTCTTACTCATTCTCTTCAACTGAGGTGCCTTGATGCCGGTATAGAGCTCTTGATGCAAGGAATTAGCACTGTTTGGCCCCCTTCCTAATAATCTTCCAATTAACCCCTACGAGTGAAGCATTTTTCATTGAATACAAAAAAATCTTATAATCCTCTTGATCTATTTCTTCTTTTCACTTCTTCACCTTTCTCTTTTCCATTCCTCTTTCTGTACCTTTACTTCCCATCATTCCTTTCCCTTTCTATCAACATCTCATCCAAATTGTGGCTCTCTATACCTCCTGAAAAGCCAGAAGGATGGAAATCCTTGCCTTTATAAGTGGGACTGTCGCCTCTTTGACCTCCCAGGAATGTGCAAGGTTCGTGCACTGACAGTGAGGTCACCACTGACATAACTATTGATACTTCAAATAATTTCCCTCAACAAACCAACCCTCACTGTCGTCTGGAGTGGCTCCTACATCCACGAAGGGGCGCAGGGCTCCTTACGTGGATTTATTTTTAATAATAATAATATTGTTATTTCATATGAGGCACACACACACACACACACACACACACACACACACACAGTTATCTACAGCTTGGTGAGCTGAGTTACATAATCAAGAGTCAACAAGTAGAGGTTCACGGTCCAAGACTTTAACAAGAGGACGCACCTTGAAGGAGGGATAGAAGAAGGAAAACTGAAGACTTAAGACATCTCAATATAAACACTGACTTCGTGAATTCATTATCTTGGCTTTACGCTCAGCTTCTCAAAGTTTATTACTGCTATAAAACAGACGAACAATAGTGCATAAAGTTCTGAGCTCTTGTGCGCGAGATATTGTGTATATATATATATATATACATATATATATATATATATATATATATATATATATATATATATATATATATATATATATATATATATATATATATATATATATATATATATATATATATATATATATATACAATAAGATCACAGTAAACAGGTGATTTTAAAATATGCAAAACAACCACTATGAAAGAGTAGTGAAATTCTATGCTCTTTCGTGACTACTCACATTGACAATGTGAGTAGTCACGAAAACGCTTGGAATTTCACTACTCGTTCACAGTGGATGTTTTGCATATATATATATATATATATATATATATATATATATATATATATATATATATATATATATATATATATATATATATATATATATATTTATATATATATATATATATATATATATATATATATATATATATATATATATATATATATATATATATATATATATATATATATATATAATTAAACAGCAAGAGAGAGAGAGAGAGAGAGATACTACAACGAAACTAGTGGAAAAAATTATTAGTCAGAATTATTAATGTAAGTGTACGTGTATGGGCGTTTGTATGGGTATACGTAGGGTGAAGGAAGGGGAGTGCCAGCTTGTATGAACGAGTATCGGCACACATGGAGAAATTTGCACATTTAAAGCAAATGAAGGGACCATTTATAGATGAAGTAGAGTATTAGCAGTTTCAACATACTCAAGAATGTTTACAGGCAGATGAATTAATTAAAACATCAGGTGTTTCCTGGATACAAGTGTGTACTCTCAATAGAAATGAAGTGAGGACATAGGTGCGGAGCAAGATTTGATTATAACGTCGTTTCTCTGTAGAGATTTATCAAGTGAATAGATATGACTGGCTTCATAAAGCTTTACCTAGGGCGATACTTCACAGTGAAAGCTCTTTGTCTATGTTTCTTCATCAGACGTTTAAACTTGTTTTTGTGTGATCGTAGAGGACACGAGTGAGTAGCCAAATTAAGTTTTACGATTCCTATATTAGGAAGCGATGCAGTTTTCTATGCGTATAATGTACTATGATGAAGATAAAATTAAAGACAGAAAAGGGGAAAGAAAGAATTTTAGATTTTGTTCCGATGGGCTAGTTTACCGAGAAAGTTATTCTGTGATAAACCTACAAGTTCTCGCTTAGCGTAATCGACAGGTTCTTGAAAAATGCGACTTTAAGGGTAACGACGTATAACGAAACCAATTTTATTATAGGTTGATTGATATAAACGTCAGGGGTGTCACTGCACCTTTAGCACTCATTGCAACAGGGTTAAATCAAGGAATAAATGTCGTTCAATAACGACCGTGCAAACTCCATACAGACAGCAGCCTCGGCCGGGAATCGATGTTTTTTCTCATCAACGTTATAACGAAATGACGTTGAACGAAATGACTTTAAGTGAGAACTTACTGTACAGCTATAAAATCAGTGAGTTATATCCTACACAAGTTACTCGCTGTTGACGAAATTCTATCCTTAGCTGTTTATATGTACAGGCGTCACTACCTTTACAATTAAGAGTACGTGTCCACAAGTGTCTTAATCTTTACATGTTACCATTAAGTAAATTGCAGAAAATCCTGCAAACTTTTGTAAATTACAACCTTGTTTACACATTTCAAACATGTCTGCCATGTTTATTGTTTATAGTGTTTATACTCTCCATACACTTTTTGACTTTCCTCTTGGAGTCGCTTCACTATCCTTCCTAGTAGTCAGGTATCCTAAACGACTCCTGGCTACCACCTCCCCTTACTATAAACAAATATTTCATCTATTCTAATGGATCATTACTGTCAAACACACTTCTATTATTGATCTAATCATCTAGATTTTTTCTTCCAATTCCCCTCATTGTTTCGCCAAAACTATAGTCTATATTTTTTTCTGCCAACTCATCAGCTCTCTCGTTCACTCTGGTGTTAACATTAGGTGGTATCCACACAAAACTATTTTGTCATTCTTAACAATTTTACACTTCTTCTATTTCCTCTACAATCAGGTAATCAGTCCCTCAGTCTGGATTCCAAGCTGAAGGACTGCTTACCTCAAACTCCTCTTGATCTTCAACCATTCTTCTCTGTATTGGACTGAGGAAGCCACTGCTTGCTGAAACGTATCCACCCAAGTGTTGTCGGTTCTCTAAACCATTTATCTACATTTCACATTATAATAGAACGATCTACTGCACCGGTTTGTTATACACAAGAGCTTTTAACTGTTGCCAGAGTTCTCCTGGTTCGTTCCTACAATCCCCACTTTCCTACCTACCCTAAATCTTCCCAGCAATTGTTCTCTGAATTTGATAGTCGAGTATCCAGCCGTTTATATAAGGTTAGTTCTGTTTCTTTTTTTTTTAATCTTAATCTTTTTCCCTGGTGCATTATCATTAAGGATTGTAGAGAAGATGGCTCTAAATTTGTTGAAGGCATAATTAATATCTGTGTAAGTTGTTATTATTGACCATTCACAGCTTTGTGAATGGTCAGTAATATGTGTTAGTGTTTCATTACTGTTTTCCTATACGTTTTCATTCTTGTCTTATGCTGTTCTATCGTTTCTCTAGTGGTTTTCCTGGTGTAATAAGGAATAAGAAAAGGAGTGTAAGGAGAGGGAGGGAGAGAGAGGGCGAGAACCGGAGGTGTTAGGGTGTTAAGGAGAAATGAAGGAATTAGCAGAGGAAAACTGAGGGAGGGAGGAAAAGACTGCAAGAGTAAGAGTGGGAAGGGAGGTAGGGGTAAGGGAGAAGATGCAGATGAGACGAGAGAGGCTTCTCGGTAGAGGTCCTTCACTCAACGTGGAGGGCAGGAGGATACTTTATAAGCTATCCTCTCCTCCTCATCTTCCAGCTCCTCCTCTTCCAACTCTTCCTCCACCCCCTTTTCTTCCACCTCTTCCTCCACTCCTCTTCCTTCACCTCCTCCTATTCCTCCTGCTCCTCTTCTCCTTACCTCTCATGGAACCAGAGGCTACCCCACTAAGCTATTATTCTCTAGTCGTATCTTTACTTTTTTCGCTTTCTCCTATTGGTGCTCCTCCTCCTTTCTGTTTCCCTTTCTTCTACCCTTCCTTCTCCTCTCATGACCTTTAACATCTTCAAATCTTTCTTTTTTACCTATCTTCCAGGGCTAAGTAGAATTCTTTACCCTCAATTCAGACTAGAATAGAGATATGGATGAAGTCGTACGCTTATACGACAAGAATGGGCAACTAGAAATACTTCTCACTGGAATAAATAGTCCAGATCCAACAATAAAATTTACTTTTGAGGCTGAATTGCATAATTCAATACCATTTCCACATATTACTTGAAATTAAAATTAAAATATACTTACAGACAGCCACCTCAGTCACACGATTTAAGTCAGGTGAAGGAACTAAGTCAGTTATAAACTGATTCAACACAAAGACGACTAAGGTATTTGTGTTGTAATCCGATCATAGCTGGCCTGAGGAATTTCAAAATACAGTTATTGTGAAGACAAGATGTTTGATTATTATTATTATAATCAAGGGGGAAGCGCTAAACCCGGAGGATTACACAGCGCCTACGGGGGGGATGTGGAAGGCATTCAGGCTTAATTCGGGGAACTGGAGCACAACAAGATGTTTGAGAGTTGAATAAAAGATAGAGTCACTGATTTAAGTAGGTATTACCATAAGCGAAAATATGTTAGTGGGATGAATTGTAAAGGACCTGCCTAGTATGGGCCAACAGGCCTCCTGCAGTGTTCCTCCTTTCTTATGTTCTATGTTAACTGTTAAACATTAAAATGGTATAAAATACCGACAGACTGTTACATACCTGTCAATGGTTTCGAGAATTTTTCTGTTCTTTCAGCCCAGCGTTTGGGTTGGTTACCTTGCATGTCGTCTGTTTAACCAGGCTGTTGGTGCTAGTAGCTTTGGCTCACATACAAATTACATTCTACCTAATTAATTTTACTGGAATAAACAGATCTGTAGTTTTTTGACAGATAAATTTCGAGAGCAACATTAAGCTTGGAACAGTGTAAAAATAGTGAAGCGAAGATCTAAGAAAACTGCGTTGATGAATAATACTTGGATATTTAGCTAGGAATATTATAACAACGTTTTACTAGCAGTGTCATAACATTTTGCTAGCAGTTATAACATTTAATAGCAATTATAACATTTACTAGAAATTATAACATTTACTAACAATTATAACAACATTTACTAGCAATTATAACATTTACTAGCAATTATAACATTTACTAGCAATTATAACATTTACTAGCCATTATAACATTACTAGAAATTATAACATTTACTAACAATTATAATAACATTTACTAGCAATCATAACATTTACTAGAAATTATAACATTTACTAACAATTATAACAACATTTACTAGCAATTATAACATTTACTAGCCATTATAACATTACTAGAAATTATAACATTTACTAACAATTATAATAACATTTACTAGCAATCATAACATTTACTAGAAATTATAACATTTACTAACATTTATAATAACATTTACTAGCAATCATAACATTTACTAACAATTATAATAACATTTACTAGAAATTTTAACAACATTTACTAGCAATAATAAAAACATTTACTAGCCATTACAACATTTACTAACAATTATAACATTTACTAGAAAGTATAACAACATTTACTAGCAATAACAATATTTACTAGCAATTATACCATTTACTAGCCATTAAAACATTAACTAGAAATTATAACATTAACTAGAAATTATAACATTAACTAGAAATTATAACATTAACTAGAAATTATAACATTAACTAGAAATTATAACATTAACTAGAAATTATAACATTAACTAGAAATTATAACATTATCTAGAAATTATAACATTAACTAGAAATTATAACATTAACTAGAAATTATAACATTTACTAACAATTATAACATTTACTAGCAATTATAACAACATTTACTAGCAATTATAACATTTTACTAGCAATTATAGCAACATTTACTAGAAATTATAACATTTTACTAGCAATTATAACAACATTTTACTATGAGTGTTAAAACAACATTTTAGAACCTGGCGATTGTTTAATAACAAAGTTTAAAGGTCCAGCATATTATAAAATGTGAAATTTTGTTACATGTCTTTGCATATTTATATAGAAAAATAAATAAAACTTTCCTCCATTTGTGTTAATTAAACCTGCTTTATAAAACATATCATTAATCTGAACCGTTAAAGATTGTTATTAAACCTTTGCCACCAACACACACACACACACACACACACACACACACACACACACACACACACACACACACACACACACACACACACACACACACACACACACACAGTGTATTCCCTCCAATACACTATACTCTATCACTACCATACGATGTAATTCCATTCACAACACTCCTACACTCACTACACTCACTACACTCACTACACTCACTACAATCACCATACTGCACTCATAACACCACACTCAACATTCACCACACCACACTCACTACACTCACCCCACTATACTCAACACCACACTCACTACACTCACACTACACTAACACCACATTCACAACACACTACACTCACACCACACAATACTCACAACACCGCACTCACCACAACACACTACACTCACCACAACACACTACACTCACCACAACACACTACACTCACCACAACACTCACCACAACACACTACACTCACACCACACTCACCACACTACACTCACACCACACTATACTCACAACACCGCACTCACCACAACACACTACACTCACCACAACACACTACACTCACCACAACACTCACCACAACACACTACACTCACCACAACACTCACCACAACACACTACACTCACCACAACACTCACCACAACACACTACACTCACCACACTACACTCACCACGTCCTTTACTGAACTACGAGCATATTCTGTACTTTTAAATAAAAAAAAAAAGACGGAAAAAAAACCTTGCTATCAGCCTAGTTTTATTTTTCAGTCTCTCGTTCTCTAAAATGGCTGAGTTAGTGCTCTTCCGACAAACGTTTTTATTTCTATATTTTTTTTTTGAAGTCGACTCCGCCATAAACCCACTTGAAGCCGGGCGTTCCGGCCAGCGTTACACACTAGCCAATTTTATTCATGAACGTAAATAGAATATCACCCGAGGCGGAATACATATTTTATTCCCGTGGAAGAAAAAAAATCGCGTCAGCAGCCCATAAATCGCCTGGGAAAAAAGTGCACTTATCGCCCGTGGCCAGAAGAGGGTACGAGGGAGGGGGAGGGAGGTGGGGGAGTATAGGAGGGAGGGGGATAAAGGGAGGAGGAAGGGAGTGTGGCTGGATGAGGGGTTAGGACGGGGAAAGAGGTAGAGCTGGAAGAAAAGGGTGGTGGAAAGGAGAGGAGAGAGAGGATAGATGGGTGTGTGGACTGGAAGGATAGTGTCCAGTACTCCCCCACCGCCCACCAGCTCCACGATAACACACATGGCCATAATAACTGCAACACACTGGACGGAGGAGGGTTGTGTGGCCGCTGGCTGTGTCTGCCTGGCACCAGGCTTAAAAGACTTCGCTTAATGACTACCGTTGCTCTCTACATGTATAAGTACTACTACTGCTACTGTACATTAACGAGATTACTTTCCGGGCCCAATGGTCATAAATTTGAAGGCCAGTAGGTAACAGTACCCAGAAATATCATGTGACCAATGACACACTGCCGGATCCAAAATTCCCATTTGTAGAAACATTACTACAGTTGTCCTCCATCTACTGTCTACAATCTACACCACACAAATACATCCCAGGCAACCACCCATGACATGATTGACATTATAAACAAATTATGGGAGACCTGTTATTATTCCCTCTCTGTATTAATTACAGTAATGCTCCATAAAGGTTATGGTAATAACTAAAATCGCAAGCGTGACACACGTTATACTGTTCGTATTACGCAGTATGCGGTGTGTAGCATATTACTGAGAAGACTCATCCTCTACCATTGACGTTTTCAAGTCCCTGGTGGGCGAAACGTCCTTAAACAATGCCATAAACCACATAGTATCTTACTGATGCTCCTTACATTAAGGTCAACACAAAATAATGCGAGTATAAATGATTTTCTGCTCCCCTCCTCTCTTTTCTCCAAACAGTATCAGGCAGCATCACTCAGCGTCCTCCCACAGGAGTGTTCGTAGGGGTGTCAAGGTATCCTTCACAAGATCCTGATAGTATAGAGTCCCGAAAGGTTACGTATATGTCTGCCTTTAGTCTGATCCTATCACAAGACATCATTATGAATATAATAGCCGTCCACTCTGCCTCATTTTCACAAATATATCAAAATGGTGCCGAAATTAGTGAACAAGCTATTATTGCGTAGAACTTTACACATAGTGACATAATATTCAGTTTACTCAACAACTTACACACTGAACTTAGGAAGGAAACCATTCACAGCCTCGTTTGCTTAAATCAACATCGTCAAAATCCCATAACTTTGAGGCAAATAGGCTAAGAAATTTAAAAACTAACATTTTTCACTGTGGATGCGAATTTAACCCACACCTATGTACACCTCCCAATAAATTAAATAACATGAATTAGTCACTGAAGTAATGGCTAAGGCCAATCAAATAGTTCCACATTATGTTTACACATTCAAACAACAGCGCCAGAAAATGAGAATTTGCAGAAAAGTTAACATTTCAAGCCTCTAGTTACATTTTCCTGTATTAGACTGAAGTCCGCCATTTGCGCGGGTGAAACGTTCTGTAATAAAGATAAACCAAGTGTTGTATATATGTCTTATTCTTATTCTTCATAATAATACTGCTCTTACTGCTACTACTACTGCTTCTACTACTAATTCAAACATTAAAAAATACTACTACTAATATTAATACTACAATTACTAAACTATTACCACTATTACTATTACCACAAAGATTCTCTCTCCTATGTGCGGGTTATGTGTGTATTGATCTAGTCACGGAATTATGCTTTTTTTGTTTGTCATCAGTAAAATGATTCAAGTGGCTGATTCTGTCTCTGCTGATTGTTAGCAGAGAGTTCGACAGATAATTCACAACTGGTAAAGGTCGTGTCGACGACAGCCATGAAAAATAAATCTTTGCAACAGAACGCGCGTCTTTAACGTGTTAAAAACAGATAAATAAAATGGACAACTGTATAGAAGAGATGCACTGGATTTCCATAATATAGTTACCTAACTCTGGTTGAGTCTCATACTGGTCTGTGTATCTGCTTGTGCTTTCTTCTCCATAAAAAAACCGACGCTAGGAAAAACAAAATCACTAGTACATGTCAAAGCTAGCTGGGGTTTACGCAGAGGTGATTTACTTAGTAAAACACGATTACGTAAACCAGATACAAAATTTTTATTGGCAAGCAGGACACGACTAATCGAGTAAGGGAGTAAATTTTATTTTTGAACGAATTTGAATAATTCCTCGGTTTACGACCCTCGTGGAACCCTAAATCTGGCCTTAACCTCGTTACCTAGTCGGATATTTCTCCTCCTCTCAAGTTTATTATCCTCCATTCCACTTCTGTTTCCGCCTCTATCGCTAATTATGTTTCGTTCACCTAAAAGTTTTCCCTCCCAGCTCTGTCTCGCCCCTCCAACCAATCTGCTCCTCCCAACTCTGCCTCGCCCCTCCAACCACTCTGTTCCTCCCAACTCTGTCTCGCCCCTCCAGCTATTCTGTTCTTCCCAGCTCTGTCTCGCCCAACCAGCCAATCTTTTCCTCACAGCTGTGTCTCGCCCCTCCAGCCATTCTGTTCTTCCCAGCTCTGTCTCGCCCCTCCAGCCATTCTGTTCCTCCCAGCTCTGTCTCGCCCCTCCAGCCATTCTGTTCCTCCCAGCTCTGTCTCGCCCCACCAGCCATTCTGTTCCTCCTAGCTCTGTCTCGCCCCACCAGCCATTCTGTTCCTCCTAGCTCTGTCTCGCCCCTCCAGCCATTTTGTTCCTCCGAGCTCTGTCTCGCTCCTCCAGCCATTCTGTTCCTCCCAGCTCTGTCTCGCCCCACCAGCCATTCTGTTCCTCCCAGCTCTGTCTCGCCCCTCCAATCATTCTGTTCCTCCCAGCTCTGTCTCGCCCCTCCAACCATTCTGTTCCTCCCAGCTCTGTCTCGCCCCTCCATCCATTATGTTCCTCCCAGCTCTGTCTCGCCCGTCCAGTCATTCTGTTCCTCCCAGCTCTGTCTCGCCCCTCCAACCATTATGTTCCTCCCAGCTCTGTCTCGCCCCTCCAACCATTCTGTTCCTCCCAGCTCTGTCTCGACCCTCCAGCCATTCTGTTCCAGCTCTGTCTCGCCCCTACAGCCATTCTGTTCCTCCCAGCTCTGTATCGCCCCTCCAACCATTCTGTTCCTCCCAGCTCTGTATCGCCCCTTCAACCATTCTGTTCCTCCCAGCTCTGTCTCGACCCTCTAACCATTCTGTTCCTCCCAGCTCTGTCTCGCCCCCTCCAACCATTCTGTTCCTCAAAGCTCTGTCTCGCCCCTTCCAACCATTCTGTTCCTCCCAGCTCTGTCTCGCCCCTCCAGCCATTCTGTTCCTCCCAGCTCTGTCTCGCCCCTCCAACCATTCTGTTCCACCCAGATCTGTCTCGCCCCTCCAGCCATTCTGTTCCTCCCAGCTCTGTCTCGCCCCTCCAGCCATTCTGTTCCTCCCAGCTCTGTCTCGTCCCTCCAACCATTCTGTTCCTCCCAGCTCTGTCTCGCCCATCCAGCCATTCTGTTCCTTCCAGCTCTGTCTCGCCCCTTTAGCCATTATGTTCCTCCCAGCTCTGTCTCGCCCCTCCAACCATTCTGTTCCTCCCAGCTCTGTCTCGCCCCTCCAGCCATTCTTTTCCTCCCAGCTCTGTCTCGCCCCTCCAACCATTCTGTTCCTCCCAGCTCTGTCTCGTCCCTCCAACCATTCTATTCCTCCCAGCTCTGTCTCGCCCCTCCAACCATTCTGTTCCTCCCAGCTCTGTCTCGCCCATCCAGGTATTCTGTTCCTCATAGCTCTGTGTCGACCCTCCAGCCATTCTGTTCCTCCCAGCTCTGTCTCGCCCCTCCAACCATTCTGTTCCTCCCAGCTCTGTCTCGCCCCTCCAACCATTCTGTTCCTCCCAGCTCTGTCTCGCCCCTCCAACCATTCTGTTCCTCCCAGCTCTGTCTCGCCCCTCCAACCATTCTGTTCCTCCCAGCTCTGTCTCGCCCCTCCAACCATTCTGTTCCTCCTAGCTCTGTCTCGCCCATCCAGCCATTCTGATCCTCTCAGCTCTGTCTCGACCCTCCAACCATTCTGTTCATCCCAGCTCTGTCTCGCCCCTCCAGCTATTCTGTTCCTCCCAGCTCTGTCTCGCCCCTCCAACCATTCTGTTCCTTCCAGCTCTGTCTCGCCCCTTTAGCTATTATGTTCCTCCCAGCTCTGTCCCGCCTCTCCAACTATTCTGTTTCTCTCAGCTCTGTCTCGCCCCTCCAACCATTCTTTTCCTCCCAGCTCTGTCTCGCCTCTCCAGCCATTCTGTTCCTCCCAGCTCTGTCTCTCCCCTCCAACCATTCTGTTCCTCCCAGCTCTGTCTCGCCCCTCCAGCAATTCTGTTCCTCCCAGCTCTGTCTCGCCCCTCCAACCATTCTGTTCCTCCCAGCTCTGTCTCGCCTCTCCAACCATTCTGTACCTCCCAGCTCTGTCTCGCCCATCCAGCCATTCTGTTCCTCCCAGCTCTGACTCGACCCTCCAGTCATTCTGTTCCTCCCAGCTCTGTCTCGCCCTTCCAGCTATTCTGTTCCTCCCAGATCTGTCTCGCTCCTCCAACCATTCTTTTCCTTCCAGCTCTGTCTCGCCCCTTTAGCCATTATGTTCCTCCCAGCTCTGTCTCGCCTCACCAACCATTCTGTTCCTCCCAGCTCTGTCTCGCCCCTCCAACCATTCTCTTCCTCCCAGCTCTGTCTCGCCCCTCCAGCCATTCTGTTCCTCCCAGCTCTGTCTCGTCCCTCCAACCATTCTGTTCCTCCCAGCTCTGTCCCGCCCCTCCAACCATTCTGTTCCTCCCAGCTCTGTCTCGTCCCTCCAACCAATCTGTTCCTCCCAGCTCTGTCTCGCCCCTCCAACCATTCTGTTCTTCCCAGCTCTGTCTCGCCACTCCAGCCATTCTGTTCTTCCCATCTCTGTCTCGCCACTCCAGCCATTCTGTTCTTCCCAGCTCTGTCTCGTCCCTCCAACCAATCTGTTCCTCCCAGCTCTGTCTCGCCCCTCCAACCATTCTGTTCCTCCCAGCTCTGTCTCGCCCCTCCAACCATTCTGTTCCTCCCAGCTCTGTCTCGCCCCTCCAACCATTCTGTTCCTCCCAGCTCTGTCTCGCCCCTCCAACCAATCTGTTGCTCCCAGCTCTGTCTCGCTCCTCCAACCATTCTGTTCTTCTCAACACCATTAGTATCAATAAAATGGTATAAAATACCGACAGGTTGTTAGGTAAGACACATATGCAACAGTTAGGTATCTTTATTTCGAAACGTTTCGCCTACACAGTAGGCTTCTTCAGTCGAGTACAGAGAAGTTGATAGAAGCAGAAGATACTTGAAGACGATGTAATCAGTCCATCAAAACTTTAAGGGTGATGGACTGATTACATCGTCTTCAAGTATCTTCTGCTTCTATCAACTTCTCTGTACTCGACTGAAGAAGCCTACTGTGTAGGCGAAACGTTTCGAAATAAAGATACCTAACTGTTGCATATGTGTCTTACCTAACAACCATTAGTATCGTTTTCTTTTTATTTGTAGTAATAATATTAATAGTAATAGTAGTGGTAATAGTATTAGTAGTAGTACTTGTAATCGTAGCAGTAGTAGTAGTAGCAATATTATTATTAGTAGTAGTAGTCGCAGTAATATGAACAGTAATAATAGTAATAGTCGTGGTAATAGTATTAATACTATTAGTATTAACTTTATAAGTACTAATAATAGTAGTAATAGTAGAAGTAGTAGCAGCAATAGTAGTAGCGTAAGTAGCAGCAGTAGCAGTATCGGTAGTAGCATTCAAAAGGATATGCTAGAGGAGAGGAAGAGGATAATGCATGTAGAGGAAGAGAGACTGTGATAAACAAAGACTTGCAGTAACACTTTACAGGGAAGAGAGAAAGGTATGTCAGCAATGTACTGTTACATTCAGAGGTGTTGGTAATGTAGCCTCAGTACTGGTGGGTAGTGGTGGTGGTAGTTGTGGTGGTGGTGCTGGTAGTTGTGGTGGAAGTGGTGGTGGTGGTTGTAGTTGTGGTGGTAGTGGTATTGGCGGTGGCGTTGGTAGTTGTGGTAGTGGTGGTGGTAGTGGCGATGGAAGTGGTGGTGGTAGTGGTAGTGGTGGTGGTGGCGGTAGTAGTGGCAGTGGTGGTGGTGCAGTGGTTGGTATATGGGTAAGCTGCCCTGGGTCGCGTGGGTAGAACAATTGTAAAAAATACCCCGACCTTGAACCCAGAACACCCACCCGGAGGTGGGCGTTGTTGGGATGTGTGGGTGCGGGGTGTTGGAGGGGAGCGTGGGTGGAGGTGTTGACGGGGTGCGTGGGTTAGGGGAGTGTTGGTGGGGAGCGTGGGTGGAGGTGTTGACGGGGTGCGTGGGTTATGGGAGTGTTGGTGGGGAACGTGGGTGGAAGTGTTGACGGGGTGCGAGGGTTGGGGTGTTGGTGGGGATAGATGGGGGGGTATTGACAGTGTGCGTAAGTGGGGCGTAGGTGGGGTGAGAGGGGGAGCTTCTGCATAGGTTGATTGGTGAAGTGTGAGAGTGGGCGAGTGGGTAAGGGAGAGGAGATTGTGGGTGAGCGGGTGTTTGTATGCGAGTGGGAGTGTGGGTGTGGGGTGAGGGACGAAGATGTGGGCTTGCCAGTGACTCACAACGGGTGAGAGAGGATAAATAAGAGGGGGTGGGAGTGGCGGGGAGAGGCAAGTGTGTATGTGTGTGTGTGTGTGTGTGTGTGTGCGTGTGTGTGTGTGTGTGTGTGTGTGTGTGTGTGTGTGTGTGTGTGTGTGTGTGTGTGTGTGTGTATACTCAGCTACTTGTACTCACCTAGTTGTGGTTGCAGGGGTCGATTCATAGCTCCTGGCCCCGTCTCTTCAGTGGTCGCTACAGGGTCACTCTCCCTGAACCATGAGCTTTATCATACCTCTGCTTAAAGCTATGTATGGTTCCTGCCTCCACTACATCGCTTCCCAAACTATTCCACTTCCTGACTACTCTGTGGCTGAAGAAATACTTCCTAGCATCCCTGTGATTAAATCTGTGTCTTTAGCTTCCAACTGTGTCACCTTGTTGCTGTGTCCCATCTCTGGAATATCCTCTGTCCACCTTGTCAATTCCTATCAGTATTTTATATGTCTTTATCATGTGTCCCCCTCTCTCTCCTGTCCTCCAGTGTCGTCAGGTCGATTTCCCTTAACCTCTCCTCGTAGGACATACTCCTTAGCTCTGGGACTAGTCTTGTTGCAAACCTTTGCACTTTCTCTAGTTTCTTTACGTGCTTGGCTAGGTGTAGGTTCCAAACTGGTGCCGCATACTCCAATATGGGCCTAACGTACACAGTGTACAGGGTCCTGAACGATTCCTTATTAAGATGTCGGAATGCTGTTCTGAGGTTTGCTAGGCACCCATATGCTGCAGCAGTTATTTGGTTGATGTGCGCTTCAGATGTGCCTGGTGTTATACTCACCCCAAGATCTTTTTCCTTGAGTGAAGTTTGTAGTCTCTGGCCCCCTAGACTGTACTCCGTCTGCGGTCTTGTTTGCCCTTCCCCAATCTTCATGACTTTGCACTTGGTGGGGTTGAACTCCAGGAGCCAATTGCTGGACCAGGCCTGCAGCCTGTCCAGATCCCTTTGTAGTTCTGCCTGGTCTTCGTCCGTGTGTGTGTGTGTGTGTGTGTGTGTGTGTGTGTGTGTGTGTGTGTGTGTGTGTGTGTGTGTGTGTGTGTGTGTGTGTGTGTGTGTGTGTGTGTGTGTGTGTACTCACCTAGTTGAGGTTGCGGGGGTCGAGTCCGAGCTCCTGGCCCCGCCTCTTCACTGATCGCTACTAGGTCACTCTCCCTGAGCCGTGAGCTTTATCATACCTCTGCTTAAAGCTATGTATGGATCCTGCCTCCACTACATCGCTTCCCAAACTATTCCACTTACTGACTACTCTGTGTGTGTGTGTGTGTGTGTGTGTGTGTGTGTGTACTCACCTATTTGTACTCACCTATTTGTGGTTGCAGGGGTCGAGTCCTAGCTCCTGGCCCCGCCTCTTCACCGGTTGCTACTAGACCCTCTCTCTCCCCGCTCCATGAGCTTTATCAAACCTCGTCTTAAAAAGCAGTTATCTGATTGATGTGTGCTTCCGGAGACATGCTCGGTGTTATACTCACCCCAAGATCTTTCTCCTTGAGTGAGGTTTGCAGTCTTTGGCCACCTAGCCTATACTCTGTCTGTGGTCTTCTGTGCCCTTCCCCTATCTTCATGACTTTGCATTTGGCAGGATTAAATTCGAGAAGCCATTTGCTGGACCAGGTGTCCAGTCTGTCCAGGTCTCTTTGAAGTCCTGCCTGGTCCTCATCAGATTTAATTCTCCTCATTAACTTCACATCATCTGCAAACAGGGACACTTCTGAGTCTAACCCTTCCGTCATGTCGTTCACATATACCAAAAATAGCACTGGTCCTAGGACCGACCCCTGTGGGACCCCGCTCGTCACAGGTGCCCACTGTGATACATCATTACGTACCATGACTCGTTGTTGCCTCCCTGTCAGGTATTCTCTGATCCATTGCAGTGCCCTTCCTGTTATATGCGCCTGATGCTCTAGCTTCTGCACTAATCTCTTGTGAGGAACTGTGTCAAAGGCCTTCTTGCAGTCCAAGAAGATGCAATCAACCCACCCCTCTCTCTCTTGTCTTACTTCTGTTATTTTATCATAAAACTCCAGAAGGTTTGTGACACAGGATTTGCCTTCCGTGAATCCGTGCTGGTTGGCATTTATACTCCTGTTCCGTTCCAGGTGCTCCACCACTCTCCTCCTGATAATCTTCTCCATAATTTTGCATACTATACACGTCAATGACACAGGTCTATAGTTTAGTGCCTCTTTTCTGTCTCCTTTTTTGAAAATGGGAACTACATTTGCTGTCTTCCATACCTCAGGTAGTTGCCCAGTTTCCAGGGATGTGTTGAAGATTGTGGTAAGTGGTACGCACAACATATCTGCTCCCTCTCTAAGGACCCATGGAGAGATGTTGTCCGGTCCCATTGCCTTTGAGGTATCGATGTCCCTTAGCAGTTTCTTCACCTCCTCCTCATCTGTATGTATGTCGTCCAACACTTGTTGGTGTATTCCTTGTTGGTGTCCCCATCTGGTCTGTCCCCCCAGAGTCCTTCCTGTCTCTACTGTAAATACTTCCTTAAATCTCGTGTTGAGCTCCTCACATACCTCTTGATCGTTTCTTGTGAGTTCCCCACCTTCTTTCCTCAGCCTTATCACCTGGTCCTTGACTGTTGTCTTCTTCCTAATGTGGCTATACAGCAGTTTCGGGTCAGATTTGACTTTCGATGCTATGTCGTTTTCATACTGTCTCTGGGCCTCCCTCCTTATCTGCGCATACTCGTTTCTGGCTCTTCTACTAATCTCCTTGTGTGTGTGTGTGTGTGTGTGTGTGTGTGTGTGTGTGTGTGTGTGTGTGTGTATTAGTTGCATAAAAGTTTCTTAGATAATTACTTCTTAACTCTCTCCATGATGGGATTTTGTTTCGTAATTCTCTGCATATTACTCAGTTTCTTTTGTAGTCAGATCTTACGTTATTACCATTTCCCAGGAGAGGTGAAACCTTCATCGGCCACTCTGCATCAAAGTACACAGTGCTTTTGCTACATAGCCAGATCATGGCTGCACTTTGATGAAGAATGCGCAGGTTCGAATCCTGCTCTTGACTGAGTTAAAAATATAGAGAATTTCTCAACAGTGCCACGATCGCACGTGCAAAGAAAATGATAGGATGGATAACGAGAACTTTCAAAACGAGAGATGCCAAGCCAATGATGATACTTTTCAAATCACTTGTTCTCTCTAGGCTGGAATACTGCTGTACATTAACATCTCCATTCAAAGCAGGTGAAATCGCAGATCTAGAGAGTGTACAGAGATCCTTTACTGCACGTATAAGTTCTGTCAAGCACCTTAACTACTGGGAACGCTTGGAAGCACTTGACTTGTACTCGTTGGAACGCAGGAGGGAGAGATATATCATAATCTACACTTGGAAAATCTTGGAAGGAATGGTCCCGAATCTGCACACAGAAATCACTCCCTACGAAAGTAAAAGACTGGGCAGGCGATGCAAAATGCCCCCAATAAAAAGTAGGGGCGCCATTGGTACACTAAGAGAAAACACCATAAATGTCCGGGGCCCAAGACTGTTCAACAGCCTCCCATCAAGCATTAGGGCAATTACCAATAAACCCCTGGCTGCCTTCAAGAGAGAGCTGGACAGATACCTAAAGTCAGTGCCGGATCAGCCGGGCTGTGGCTCGTACATTGGACTGCGTGCGGCCAGCAGTAACAGCCTGGTTGATCAGGCCCTGATTCACCGGGAGGCCTGGTCATGGATCGGGCCGCGGAGGCGTTGATCCCCGGAATAACCTCCAGGTAACCAGGTAAGTTTGCGAATTGCTAAGCATATATAAAAATGAAACAAACAAAAAAAAAGAAATAAAAGAACAGTAAGAAGAAGAAGACGAGGAGAAAAAAGAGAAAATGAGATCTTTTTCACACGTACAAATCGATATATTTCGCTTTTTTTTTTTTACTTTATTTTCACGGTTTCCCTTCATTTCCCACAGCTCCTCCACTCATAGAGATCCGGCCAGGGGGTGTCAACCTCTCATACTTTTGAACTTGAGAAAGAAGGCGAGGTGGAGGAGGGGGGGGGTGAGGAAGAGGTGGGAGAGAAGGGCGTGTGGAGGAAGGGAGGGTCGTCAGGTGGGAAAGTGCAGCTCATTCTCATACCATGAGTGATGCATGTCAAACATTCCACATTTCCTAATTTTTTTCCCCTGGGCCACCTCGTTGCTGGACCTGACATGGAGACTTTCTCTGATTTGCTTATGTATGGTTAAATATACGATTTAATAGATTTACATGAACAAACCTATTCCACCCTAGCCTAAAATAGAATGACGAATAAATAAAAGGAAACGTTTAATGGGTGACCATGAACGAAACGTCAACCACTGACTTAAAACGAGAATGGGTTACAGCCAGCCGAATGGGGATAGGAGGCAGAAAGGAAGAGATGGATGATGGAGAAGAGTCGGGACGAGTGTGTTAGGGGTATGGAGAGGAGGCGGCGGCAGGCCCCGTGCTAAAATTGATGACCATAATCTTATTTTAAGGTAATTGTAAAGTCGTCCTTGAAGACGAGTGCAGGGTTGCCCACGCTCAGGCAGGACCTCTCCAGAGTCGTCAGCCTGGGCTTAACTCTGGCAGGTGTTCCTTCTCGGTCTTCTTGTTTGAAATGCTAAACAAACCTAAACCCCTGTGGCTTTAAACCGTTTTTTTTTTTTAAGAAGAGTTGAGAGAGAGCCTTCGCTACGTCATAAAATGTAACAAGTGTTTATTTATAATGTTAATGCAGAATATAATGCAACTGCACAGTTTTTTGAATTGTGTGCTTCTGTACTTGACTGTTTTGTATAATGAGGTATAACAATGTTGGGACTTTTGAGGTCTTTAAATCCTACTGAGGAATTTTAAGGATAACCTACGTTACGTCAACACTATTAAATAATGTATATTTTCCTGACTTGTAATATCCATCTGGTGTGTGGTGTCTACATCTGAAAACACACGTGGATTAGAGGAAAAAAAGTCTATAAAAGAGTTACAACATGGATCAAAGAGCTAAATACTATTAGTTACGATAAATGGCAGAAAAATTCAAATGTTGCTCGCGCTGAGATGAAGGGAAAAACAATAATAAAAAAGGATACGAAACAATAGATGAAGAAAAGTTTCTCGGTACGTTTAACAAGGTATAAATTATATATATATATATATATATATATATATATATATATATATATATATATATATATATATATATATATATATATATATATATATATATTTATATAGATATATATATATATATATATATATAGAGATATATATAGATATATATATATATATATATATCTGGGTGTGAAGCATGGGTGATGAATGTTGCAGCGAGGAGAAGGCTGGAGGCAGTGGAGATGTCATGTCTGAGGGCAATGTGTGGTGTGAATATAATACAGAGAATTCGTAGTTTGGAAGTTAGGAGGAGGTGCGGGATTACCAAAACTGTTGTCCAGAGGGCTGAGGAAGGGTTGTTGAGGTGGTTCGGACATGTAGAGAGAATGGAGCGAAACAGAGTGACTTCAAGAGTGTATCAGTCTGTAGTGGAAGGAAGGCGGGGTAGGGGTCGGCCTAGGAAAGGTTGGAGGGAGGGGGTAAAGGAGGTTTTGTGTGCGAGGGGCTTGGACTTCCAGCAGGCATGCGTGAGCGTGTTTGATAGGAGTGAATGGAGACAAATGGTTTTTAATACTTGACGTGCTGTTGGAGTGTGAGCAAAGTAACATTTATGAAGGGGTTCAGGGAAACCGGCAGGCCGGACTTGAGTCCTGGAGATGGGAAGTACAGTGCCTGCACTCTGAAGGAGGGGTGTTAATGTTGCAGTTTAAAAACTGTAGTGTAAAGCACCCTTCTGGCAAGACAGTGATGGAGTGAATGATGGTGAAAGTTTTTCTTTTTCGGGACACCCTGCCTTGGTGGGAATCGGCCAGTGTGATAAAAAAAAAATATAATATATATATATATAGATATATATATATATATATATATATATATATATATATATATATATATATATTATATATATATTTATTACATATATACATATTATATATATATATTATATATTATAATATGTATATATATATATATATATATATATATATATATATATATATATATATATATATATATATATATATATATATATAGTTGAAGAGATACTAGGAAATTTTTCTTAAATGATTTAAATAAATTGAAAGAGGCAGCAAGGATTACATTTTCTGGAAATATTAGAACAAAAATATGTGATGAAAGTATTGGTGAATACAGAGCACTACGAGCATAGTTCCGCTTGTCTATCTACCCGGAGTCTACCTGGAGGGTGTTCCGGGGTTCAACGCCTCCGCGGCCCAGTCCTTGACCAGGCCTTCCGGTGCATCAGCGCCTGATCAACTAGGCTGTTACTGCTGGTTGCACGTCGTCCAACGTACGAACCACAGCCCGGCTGATCGGGGACTGACTTTATGTATCAGTCCAGCTCCCTCTTGAAGGCAGCCAGGGGCCTATTGATAATTCTCCTTATGCCTGGTGGGAGGCTGTTGAACAGTATTGGCCCCCGGACACTTGCTGTGTTTTCTTTTAGTGTAATAATGACGCTTTACTTTCCTCTGGGGGTATGTTGCACCGTCTGCCCAATCTTTCACTTTCGTAGGGAGTGATTTCTGTGTGCAGATTTGGGACCAGCCCCTCTAGGATTTTCCAAGTGTAGATTATGAAGTATCTCTCTCGCCTGCGCTCCAGTGAATACAGATCAAGTGTTCCTAGTAATTAAAATGTTTGATGGAACTTATTTGTGCAGCAAATAGGTGATTACATAAACAAGTCTCCTGATGACATATCTATTAATCAGTGTAAATAAATTACGACTTATGATTAGGAGTGGATCACCCTTCAGTGAGAAGGAAAATGATGCTAGTGAACGAATCCTGATCCGGGACATTTAGAACTACCATTCCCTTTTCTTAGATTAAACTTTATTATCTCTCTTTCCAGAGGCTCTTCCCCGTGAATATAAATACCACCACTACTGTTTCTAAAAGTAATAATAGTAGTGTAATAAAAATAATCATAAAAAGAGAGGAAGTGGTATCTCAAGTGATGTTGGAGGCAGCATGAGACAAGGGTCACTACCAGCCCAGACAGCCTCTTCACACATGAGAAGCTGGACGCGGATGTGTTTGAGATGTGAGAACATCTCACAAGGTTCCCTACCATTTACTTATTTACTTACGTACTTATTTATTGTCATTTCTGAGTGTCCTTGAGCCTCTCAGGTTCACTGTTGCTGAGACGCCTCGCGGTTTCTGTTATTGATTATTATTATATTATAGCCTTCCTGGTGAAGAATTTAATCCGCTGTGGTCATGCAGCGCCTGGAGGAAAGAGAGACAGAAAGGTTCAGTCCAAGGAAATAGGTCAAGAGCCCTTCACCGGTGTCAAGGAACTGCCCTTGAATTATTCCGATGTTTCTCTTACCAGAATGATTTGGGATATTTCTAACATGTTTTGGTTTAAGTTTTCTTTCATTTTTTCCCTATTATTGTCTATCTTGTCTATTATTATTATTATTATAAATAGTATTAGTATTAGTAATTAATAATATCTAGAATACTATTACCATTATTTTACTATATATATATATATATATATATATATATATATATATATATATATATATATATATATATATATATATATATATATATATAATCAACAAACCGGCTGTATGACTCACGAAATCGTAATGACCCGATTGCAAACAAACCATACCACGGGTGGGGTTTGAACCCGCGGTAAGTCTCAAAATTCCAGACCGTCGCGTTAGTTGGCCCAGTGGCTGACGCGATGGTCTGGAGTTTTGAGACACTCTTACCGCGGGTTCAAACCCCACCCGTGTTATGGTTTAACCGGCTGTATCCCACCGAAGCAGAGTGACCCAAAAAGAAAAACAAAAGATTCTCTTTTTAACAAAGAAAAGCTTCAGAGTAAAACATTGAGAGTTCTCCTTATATTACGTTTCAAGCACATGTTGATTTATTCTCTGATTGTGCCCACGGCACTGACGTCATAAGTAATCAACTTGAAGGAAACCGGAAACCGCATGCGGGAGGCGACCTCTCGTCCTTCCTCGCATGCGGGAGGAGGGAGTGACCCCTCATCCTTCACTGCATGCGGGAGGAGTTGCCGCACCTTTGAGGTGACCTTCGCTCAGTCATACAAAACAATACACATTGGTAATTACAAGTCTGGCCACAAGACCCCCGAGGTGCCAGAAACACTCCGGTGGCACCACCACTGCCATTACTCAGGAGCTGGCACTGATTTATTCAAACATTAATCTAAAAATAATCGGATCCATCCTCCTCTTAGTTGAATCAAACCCTTAATAATAATAATAATAATAATAATAATAATAATAATAATAATAATAATAATAATAATAATAATAATAATGGTACATCTTTTTTAAGAAAATACAATTAAAAGAGTGAATCCAGAAATGAATATCAACAACAGCTACGTACTATGAATGCCTTTTCACGTGCTATTCAATTTTGGAAAGTCTGAGCTGCATTCACGAAAAAAAAATCCCACTGCATAGATCAGTTTTGTTAAAAGATCTCGTTGTAATAATATTCCAAACCTAAGTTTTATTCTGCCCTGTGTAGGTGATTTGTGTATTAATCCAAACATACACGAGGTATACCTGGAGTATTCCTGGAAAGTGCTCCGGGGGGGTCAACGCCCCCCCCCTCCCCGCGGCCCGGTCCATGACCAGGCCTCTTGGTGGATCAACGCCTGATCAACCAGGCTGCTACTGCTGCCCGGCTAAATTATTCATTGTTTGAGTGTAACGTTAGTGCGAATCATTTGTGGGCTGATTGAGGCTCGATCCGCCTTCCGTTAATTACGAAAAATTAGCTTACCAAATTTTACTCACCGCCGAGTCAACAAAATCCATGGCGGGTGAACCCTGGATGCAGCTGCATGTACTGTATTTCACTCGGCTGTATATCGTGTGGGCTAATCAACACGGGGAGTGGTGGAGGCTCGATCCTCCGTCCGCTATTTTATTGTCGATGTGCTTTGTAAATTGTGAGTTCATTACCTTTGTAAATTGTGAGTTCATTACCTTTGTAAATTGTGAGTTCATTACCTCTGTAACTTGCTCAGCTATCAAAACTTTGGAGTCCAGTCCCTGGACCAATTATGTACCTCTGTAATCTTTTGACTACCGCCCACAGGATGGGTATGGGGTGCATAATAAACATATTAAACTAAACTGTGCGGTAAAGTGAATGATTTTTTTTTTACAGGTTAAGAGCTGGTCTTCTACCTCGGCTCAAAGTGTTATCAAAGTGTTATCGAAGTGTTATCGACTGGTGAAGAGAAAGGTTCCAATTTTTGAGTTGGGGGGGAGGGGGGGGGGGAGGCTGATGTGACGGTCTATTTCTTCCCTGGGTACGACATGTTAAAGAAAAGAATATGCTTTTATTGGAACGACGTTTCGATCTTTTAAGATTTATTTTCATCAAGCCAAGACTGATAAAGAACTTAGCAGATCGAAAGGTTGTCCTGATGAAGAGTTGTTCTGTGAAGTTTGTCTTTCCTTCACAGTAGCCCACGAGACGAGCAAACAAGTCTAGCAGTAATGGCTGGAGGTGATGGAGCCACCTTACAGGACGTGAACGATCCTGTGTGGAGGCCGGGCAGAGGCAGGGCTCCTGGAGGTGGCCGACGCTCGGGTCATCGGAAGAGACCCGGGTGGTCAGGGAGGACACGAGGTTCAATCTCAGGAAGGAGGATCGAGCCTTCATTGTTTCACGCGATACAGTTTTGACGCATCTCCGGACATTTTCTGATTAGGTATTTCACATTAAAAAGCGTAAAAACCCATCAGTATTTAATGCTTACGTATACATCATGTAATTATCTAAACAAAAATAAAAATACAACAATAATACAAATGCAAAAATGGAATATTTAAAATATTAACCATGAAGAAATACTCAAGCTGAGAAACAATTAAGATGTAAGTGATTTCAATAATAGTTGAAGTAGCGTCTGAAGAGGTACCTAATTTGCATAATAAAATAAACAAGGGATTCAAATTTAAATATAAAAATCAATGAGGTTTCTCCAGCTGACACACAACAACAAGACGTTTAATACCAGAGTCTTGTCATAAATATTAAAAAAAAGGAGACATAAAAGGGATAATAATACGATATATTAAACGTTGTTGGAGTCGCGGAAATTCCTTGTCTGACTTTTTTTTTCTTTTTGGTTACGCTGTTGTGTTTTAACCGTGTTGCCTGAAGGGGGGTCGAGAGAGAGAGAGAGAGAGAGAGAGAGAGAGAGAGAGAGAGAGAGAGAGAGAGAGAGAGAGAGAGAGAGAGAGAGAGAGAGAGAGAGAGAGAGAGACAGAGAGACAGAGACAGAGAGAGACACACAGAGACAGAGAGAGACAGAGACAGAGAGAGAGAAGGGAAGAGGAAGGATGGAATAGAAAAGACATTATTTTAATTAATGCATAATGTATAGCTACCATCTTCTATGTGAAAACACGAGCAACAAAGGTGACTTACATTTCCCTGTCATAATCTACCATCGCTGGATGGAGATTCATACATACAGTAATGAAATCTGTCAGCCTGAGGAGGGAGACCAGCAGCGTGAACAGGATATGTTCAACAATGGGTTCAGCAAGTACGGTAGCTTTAATCTACCAGCGCTGGAGTTACTATTACTTGAGATTTACCATATTATAGGATGACTTGTTAACACACACACACAAAAAAAAAAAAAAATTGAGGAATTATATGATCATCATAACCTCCAGGTAACCTCCAGGTATCATAAGTGAAAGTGAGATTAAATAAGATTGATGGATATATATATATATATATATATATATATATATATATATATATATATATATATATATATATATATATATATATATATATATATATATATATATATATATATATATATATATATATATCAAGCAACTACTGTGAAAAAATAGTGAATTTCCAAGCGCTTTCGTGATTTCTCACATTATCACTTCCTTAATATATAAACAAATACATATTAGATAATATAGTCTGGAAAGAGAGAGAGAGAGAGAGAGAGAGAGAGAGAGTAGGGGAGGCGGAAAAAGAGAAGAAAAGGGAAAGACACGCAAGGAACAAAAGTGGAAGATGAAGAGGGAGAAGATTGCGCATAAGGAGAACGAAGACAAATAAAAAACGAAAAAAAAAAGTATGAAGGGTGTGAAAAGGGTGAGGCAGGAGGGTGGTTAAAGAGTGGGTGAGGAAGGAGGAGGGTTAAGGAGTGGGTGGGAAAGGCAAGAAGGTTGTTGACCTTGATAGCTGGCAAGGTTAGAGGGGGAGGGGAAGGGAGGAGCAGGGAGGAGCAGGGAGGAGCAGGGAGGAGCAGGGAGGAGAGAGAAAAGTGGGTGGAGAAAGTGTAAGTGTGCAGGAAAATAGGGAAGGGGGTGTGTGGGAAGAAGAAGGGTGAGGGAAGATAGACGGGAGGTGGTGAAACAAACCTGGAGGAAGGAAAGGGACAAGGTACGAGAAGAGAAGAGAGTGGGTAGGGGAATAAGTGAAAAGAAAATGGGAGGGTGAAGAAAGGCCTACGAGGAGAGAGAGGTAGGAGGAAGGAGAGAGAAACAGGGAGAAGAAGAGGAGGGTGGAGTGAGTTTTTTCCGGGAGGAAATGGAAAAGAACAGAAAATAAAGAATGGAAGAGGGAGGAATTATCTGTCTTAATCCTCTTGATTTAATGCTACATTATGTTACCCAAGCATCTTTAATGTGATTCTTTATCCAATGTTATCTAGTTGCCAAGAATACTTCCTGGTAGTCTCGGAATATTTTCCGGTAGTCCAGGAATGCTTTCTGGTAGTCTAAGAAAACTTTCCGGTATACCTGGCGTATACCTAGAGGGCGTTCCGGGAGTCAACGTCCCCGCGGCCCGGTCCATGGCCAGGACCGTGGTAGCTCAGGAATACTTTCCAATAGTCTAGGAAAACTTTCCGGTAGTCTAGGAATGCTTTCTGAAAGTCTAGGTATTATTCCTGATGGCCTAAGAACACTTTCTGTTAGATTACATGTGTATTTAGCGTGGATTCAGGAAACTATTGCTCTCGCAGTTCTGTCAAAGAGCAGCCCCTTTACATGATGAACTGATCAGTCAAGCTGTTTGTGGCAGCAGCACACAGCAGGTTCCGCGGTTCGGCTGATGAGGAACCGACTGGAGAAATGACTAACAAGAAAAGTCTTAATATGTCTTTAAAAATCTCAGGGATAGGATTCAAACCGATGGTGAACATGGTACGGTGGTTAACGCCCTGGCCTGCTAGTTTTAAGACTGGCTCACCAAGGCTTCGAATCCCATCCTTAGGTTAGGTTAGGTAAGGTTCGTCAGGAAACAGGACAAATGTTTCCTGACGCGGGTCTTAGTCAGATGATGACCCGCCTTTGGAGCTTTTGGTCATCTGACCGAGGCCTTCCGCTGGCTTACCGGTCCACCCCTTTAAAAATTATGGTCATTTATAACCTAATCCCATCCTTTTTCGTGAGATGACTAGAAGAACTTGATCACCTTCCCTCTTGAAGACATAGGAGTCTGCTGGTAAGTCTTCTGCTCATAATATCAAGATACAATCTCCGTGATAGGTTGTCTGCATCATTACATCAGTGGTATACAGTACCGAAAATCGAAAAATTTGACACTCGTAAAACACCTGGGTATCTATTTTGAAGATGGTTAGCCATCCAGGAACTGATAGTGAAATGTTACACAAGTGTCTGATTTAGCTCACTGATGAGTTGGGAATACACACACACACACACACACACACACACACACACACACACACACACACACACACACACACACACAAACCTACTGGAGTTCTATCAAACCGGACGGGAAATCCTGTGTCACAAACCTACTGGAGTTCTATGACATGGTGACAGCAGTAAGACAAGAGAGAGAGGGGTGGGTGGATTGCATTTTCTTGGACTGCAAGAAGGCGTTTGACACAGTTCCACACAAGAGATTGGTGCAAAAACTGGAGGACCAAGCAGGGATAACAGGGAAGGCACTACAATGGATCAGGGAATACTTGTCAGGAAGACAGCAGCGAGTCATGGTACGTGGCGAGGTGTCAGAGTGGGCACCTGTGACCAGCGGGGTCCCGCAGGGGTCAGTCCTAGGACCAGTGCTGTTTCTGGTATTTGTGAACGATATGACGGAAGGAATAGACTCTGAGGTGTCCCTGTTTGCAGATGACGTGAAGTTGATGAGAAGAATACACTCGATCGAAGACCAGGCAGAACTACAAAGGGATCTGGACAGGCTGCAGAACTGGTCCAGCAATTGGCTCCTGGAGTTCAATCCCACCAAGTGCAAAGTCATGAAGATTGGGGAAGGGCAAAGAAGGCCGCAGACGGAGTACAGTCTAGGGGGTCAGAGACTACAAACCTCACTCAAGGAAAAAGATCTTGGGGTGAGTATAACACCAGGCACATCTCCTGAAGCGCACATCAACCAAATAACTGCTGCAGCATATGGGCGCCTAGCAAACCTCAGAACAGCATTCCGACATCTTAATAAGGAATCGTTCAGGACCCTGTACACCGTATACGTTAGGCCCATATTGGAGTATGCGGCACCAGTTTGGAACCCACACCTAGCCAAGCACGTAAAGAAACTAGAGAAAGTGCAAAGGTTTGCAACAAGACTAGTCCCAGAGCTAAGAGGTATGTCCTACGAGGAGAGGTTAAGGGAAATCAACCTGACGACACTGGAGGACAGGAGAGATAGGGGGGACATGATAACGACATACAAAATACTGAGAGGAATTGACAAGGTGGACAAAAACAGGATGTTCCAGAGATTGGACACAGTAACAAGGGGACACAGTTGGAAGCTAAAGACACAGATGAATCACAGGGATGTTAGGAAGTATTTCTTCAGCCACAGAGTAGTCAGTAAGTGGAATAGTTTGGGAAGCGATGTAGTGGAGGCAGGATCCATACATAGCTTTAAGCAGAGGTACGATAAAGCTCACGGCTCAGGGAGAGTGACCTAGTAGCGATCAGTGAAGAGGCGGGGCCAGGAGCTCGGACTCGACCCCCGCAACCTCAACTAGGTGAGTACAACTAGGTGAGTACACACACACACAGCTCAGGAATCAGAAAGGGAGAGGACCTAGCAGCGATCAGTGAAGAGGCGGGGCCAGGAGCTGAGTCTCGACCCTTGCAACCACAATTAAGTGAGTACAATTAGGTGAGTACACACACACACACACACACACACACACACACACACACACACACACACACACACACACACACACACACACACACACACACACACACACACATACACACACACACACACCCACACAGTCGTTCCCGTGAACGAATCTACCTGGACTTTCTACTCATTTCTGCAACATTACAAGCTCCTGAAGATGCTGATTGCAATACGAAAGGCCTAGAGCTATCATTTAATTTCCCCCGTGGTTGTATAGGAATTACGGCGAACAAATTTTATGTCCACCATTTGGGCTTCTCTCCTCTCGCACGCTCTAACTCTTCTTTCTCACTTTTCCTCTCTCACTTCGAAGGAGAATGTGTCAGATTTCTTAAACTTTCCTGTAAAATTTGACCGAGTTTCACATTTCCAACTCCATTTAAGTATAGGACATCAGAGAGAGAGAGAGAGAGAGAGAGAGAGAGAGGAAGGATAACATTACTGAAGCTTGGGAAGGGAAGAACGTGCTAGGAAATGAGACGTAAAGGGTGTGGGAATGAGAATTTGAATAATGGCGAGGAGGGGAAAGGAAGGGGGGGAAGGTGCAAAAACAAAACACCAGGAACGACTTAAAGGTTATTGCCGGCCTTTGCTCATGGCTTTTGCTTTCAGTACTCATAGCAGAATTTAACCCTCAGAAAATCAGCGTTGCTGACTGCTAGGTTTCTTCCATTCATATTTTCCCCGAGTCACAGGAGAAACATCATGATGTCTTCAACTTAGGAAGATATAACTCAAGATAACCCACAAAAGTCAAGCAACGTGGCTTATTTCAACTGATTTTTATATACTCTCACAGGATATTGCGCACAACACGATTGTGACTTCTAGAAATTTATTTGCTGTTAGGTGAAGAGAGGCATCATGTATTAGGAGGTACCTATACTTTACACTTCGTTTAGGATTGATCTCTGGGTCATTTATCTCTGAGTTTAACGCGCTGTCCCAGGCGGATGTAAGAGTTACTTGGTGAATGACGGACCTGTGGGCGGCAGGAACTAATACAAACGTAAAGATTACACTGCATTTATGTGCGTAGGCGTGATATTCAAATGTGACATAACAAGATTAATGGGGGTTAAAACCTGTCAACTAAACGAGGGCTATTAAGATTGCGTGTAACCTGTTCACCACCAGTGAATAAGTATATTCATTCTCAGTGTCTATAAACGCGCACACACACAGAACTACAAAGGGATCTGGACAGGCTGCAGGCCTGATCCAGTAATTGGCCCCTGGATTTCAACCCCCACCAAGTGCAAAGTCATGAAGATTGGGGAAGGGCAAAGGAGACCGCAGACGGAGTACAGTCTAGGGGGCCAGTGACTACAAACTTCACTCAAGGAAAAAGATCTTGAGGTGAGTATAACACCAGGCACATCTCCTGAAGCGCACATCAACCAAATAAGTGCTGCAGCACACGGATGCCTAGCAAACCTCAGAACAGCATTCCGGCATCTTAATAAGGAATCATTCAGGACCTGTACACCGTGTACGTTAGGCCTGTATTGGAGTATGCAGCACCAGTTTGGAACCCACACCTAGTAAAGCACGTAAGTAAACTAGAAAAAGAGCAAAGGTTTGCAACAAGACTAGTACCGGAGCCAAAGGACATGTCCAAAGAGGAGAGGTTAAGGGAAATCAACCTGACGACGCTGGAGGGCAGGAGAGATAGGGGGGATATGATAACGACATATAAAATACTGAGAGGAATCGACAAGGTGGACAGACAGGATGTTCCAGAGATGGGACACAACAACAACGGGGTCACTGTTGGAAGTTGAAGACTCAGATGAATGACAGGGATGTTATGAAGTATTTCTTCAGTCACAGAGTTGTCAGGAAGTGGAATAGTCTGGGAAGTGATGTCGTGGATGCAAGATCCATACATAACTTTAAGAAGAGGTATGATAAAGCTCATTGAGCAGGAAGACTGACCTTTAAGCGACCAGTGAAGAGGCGGGGCCAGGAGCTGTGAATCGACCCCTGAAACAACAACTGAGTACACACACACACACACACCTCCCATAGCAAGGGAAGATTACATGGTTTTTAAACAATAATTATCAATACCCACAAGTGACGTATCAATCTGACTGAGAAAACTCTTAGTGGGCGAAACGCTTTCTAAATATCTCCAGTACGTTCAGCTTCCAGTAGACAGCATAACAAAGGAGACAGCAAATCAACCAATTTTGCAACGTACTATTCAACATATATTCTCCGTGGGTTGTATCACATTTCAGTCATTTCTGTATCATTGGTGGAAGGGGAAACAAATGAATCTCCACCCTTAAGTAGCATGAGTCTTTTTATTTTGACTGCTTCGTATTACAGTAACTTACATGTGTGAAATTGGATTTTCCACTCAGACAAGTTTTAAACAGTAGAGAAAGACCCAGCAGTAGTGTTGATGTGTGTGTCCCTGGTTCTCTGTGTGTCCCTGGTTCACTGTGTCCCTGGTTCACTGTGTGTCCCTGGTTTACTGTGTGTCCCTGGTTCAGTGTGCCTGGTTCACTGTGTGTCCCTGGTTCAGTGTCCATGGTTCACTGTGTGTCCCTGGTTCACCGTGTGTCCCTGATTCACTGTGTCCCTGGTTCAGTGTCCCTGGTTCACTGTGTGTCCCTGGTTCACTGTGTGTCCCTGGTTCACTGTGTGTCCCTGGTTCACTGTGTGTCCCTGGTTCAGTGTCCCTGGTTCACCGTGTGTCCCTGGTTCACTGTGTCCCTGGTTCAGTGTCCCTGGTTCACTGTGTGTCCCTGGTTCACTGTGTGTCCCTGGTTCACTGTGTGTCCCTGGTTCACTGTGTGTCCCTGGTTCACTGTGTGTCCCTGGTTCAGTGTCCCTGGTTCGCCGTGTGAACCTAGTTCACCTTATCCCTGGTTCACCGTGTCCCTGATTTCCCGTGTGAACCTGGTTCACCGTGTATCCCTGGTTCACCGTGTATCCCTGGTTCACCGTGTATCCCTGGTTCACCGTGTATCCCTGGTTCACCGTGTATCCCTGGTTCACCGTGTATCCCTGGTTCACCCTGTATCCCTGGTTCACCCTGTATCCCTGGTTCACCCTGTATCCCTGGTTCACCCTGTATCCCTGGTTCACCCTGTAAACCTGGTTCACCGTGTGTCCCTGGTTCACCGTGTATCCCTGGCTCACCGTGTGTCCCTGGTTCACCCTGTAAACCTGGTTCACCGTGTGTCCCTGGTTCACCGTGTATCCCTGGTTCACCGTGTGTCCCTGGTTCACCCTGTAAACCTGGTTCACCGTGTATCCCTGGTTCACCGTGTATCCCTGGTTCACCCTGTATCCCTGGTTGACCGTGTATCCCTGATTCACCGTGTATCCCTGGTTCACCCTGTAAACCTGGTTCACCGTGTGTCCCTGGTTCATCGTGTATCCCTGGTTCACCGTGTGTCCCTGGTTCACCGTGTATCCCTGGTTCACCGTGTATCCCTGGTTCACCGTGTATCCCTGGTTCTGGTGGAATAATAAGCAACGAGCAGACTTAATAATCTTATTTTAGAATAGATTTAGTGATAATTTGAATAAGAGGAAGAGAGGTTTCCAGTGTACGTGATGTTCTTACACTGGATCATGGAATACGTTTGAAGAGCACAGCACTAGTGAACCAACGCTCCCTCCCCCTTCCTTCTCCCCTTCTCTCTCTCTCTCTCTCTCTCTCTCTCTCGTGGAACAACTTGGACAACTGCTGCTGGTGCTGAACTAACGCCAGGCTGTAAACCTCAGCTCTGCCCTCGTAAAAGAAGCTGCTTCAGGCCTCTCCGGTAACCCCATGAAATTACTAGTCCTTCCTTCCCTCCTTCCTTTCTTCCCTCCTTCCTTTCTTCCCTTCTTCCCTTCTTCCCTCCTTCCCTCCTCTTTCCCTCTCTCTCTCTCTCTCTCTCTCTCTCTGAGCTGTAGCACAGTGCAGGTGAGTTCCATCTTCATATCAACGTTCATCAGAGGCAGATGACAAGCAGCAGGCTTCCTATTCCACAATTATTAATTTCCAATGCAAATGTAGCAACAAAATATGTAACTCAATTTGTGGTCAAAAGTAGTTAAGTGGTGAGACCTACGATTAATAATAATAATAATAATAATAATAATAATAATAATAATAATAATAATAATAATAATAATAATAATAATTTTATTGCTGTAATAGCTCCTACTACTCGTGTTACTCTGCACTCCTTCAGGCTAGGCTTGAGGGGCTGACTACCTACCAAGGCTGACGGACGAATCACGTCCGGTTTTCCTCTGTATTCGACTACCACCCCTACTACTGCTGCTACTAATACTGTTAGTACTACTACTACTATTACTACTCTTCTACTACTACTAACGCTACTTCAGTACTAACATTAAGATGCGTTCCAAATGTAAATTTCTCATTCTACTTCACCTGATAATAAGAATATAATAATATTTGCAACACAGCAGTATAAAATCATTGTACTGTTAGGAACATCACAACAGACTGAGCAATTTGGGCTGGTAATGCGAGAAACCGCAGCTTTGTTAATCATAATTACAGACTAGATGCTTGTTTCATTTTGGAGTCGACATGCCTGGGGTATCGTAGCAAACCTAATTACTTTTATTGCAATAGGAATTTCCTTTGTAATTATTTCACTGGGTGACTTTGCCTCTCCCGGTGGTACGAGAATAGGAGATGGTGGACGCTGTGAGCTAACGAAGCCAGGAACGAAGTTGTTGGGTACCCAGAGTACGTGAATCCTAGAGGGGTTCTGTAGTATTGAACCTACATGAACTTTAGTGAGTTGTGAAGCAATGAACTTACATAAACCCTACTGGGGTTTCTAAGCAAAGAACTCGCAAGAATACGGGTGATTTGTGAAGTAGCGAGACCATATCAACACAGATGGTGTCCTACAAGGATTAAATGAACTAGGGCACTGGTGGCTTCTGAAGCAGTAAGGTCATGTGAAGACTACACGACAGGTGAAGACTACACGACAGGTGAAGACTACACGACAGGTGAAGACTACACGACAGGTGAAGACTACACGACAGGTGAAGACTACACGACAGGTGAAGACTACACGACAGGTGAAGACTACACGACAGGTGAAGACTACACGACAGGTGAAGACTACACGACAGGTGAAGACTACACGACAGGTGAAGACTACAAGACAGGTGAAGACTACACGACAGGTGAAGACTACACGACAGGTGAAGACTACACGACAGGTGAAGACTACAAGACAGGTGAAGACTACACGACAGGTGAAGACTACACGACAGGTGAAGACTACACGACAGGTGAAGACTACAAGACAGGTGAAGACTACACGACAGGTGAAGACTACACGACAGGTGAAGACTACACGACAGGTGAAGACTACAAGACAGGTGAAGACTACACGACAGGTGAAGACTACACGACAGGTGAAGACTACACGACAGGTGAAGACTACACGACAGGTGAAGACTACACGACAGGTGAAGACTACAAGACAGGTGAAGACTACACGACAGGTGAAGACTACAAGACAGGTGAAGACTACACGACAGGTGAAGACTACACGACAGGTGAAGACTACACGACAGGTGAAGACTACACGACAGGTGAAGACTACACGACAGGTGAAGACTACACGACAGGTGAAGACTACACGACAGGTGAAGACTACACGACAGGTGAAGACTACACGACAGGTGAAGACTACAAGACAGGTGAAGACTACACGACAGGTGAAGACTACACGACAGGTGAAGACTACACGACAGGTGAAGACTACAAGACAGGTGAAGACTACACGACAGGTGAAGACTACACGACAGGTGAAGACTACACGACAGGTGAAGACTACACGACAGGTGAAGACTACAAGACAGGTGAAGACTACACGACAGGTGAAGACTACACGACAGGTGAAGACTACACGACAGGTGAAGACTACACGACAGGTGAAGACTACACGACAGGTGAAGACTACAAGACAGGTGAAGACTACACGACAGGTGAAGACTACACGACAGGTGAAGACTACACGACAGGTGAAGACTACACGACAGGTGAAGACTACACGACAGGTGAAGACTACACGACAGGTGAAGACTACACGACAGGTGAAGACTACACGACAGGTGAAGACTACACGACAGGTGAAGACTACACGACAGGTGAAGACAGGTGGACACGACAGGTGAAGACTACACGACAGGTGAAGACTACACGACAGGTGAAGACTACACGACAGGTGGAACACGACAGGTGACAACACGACAGGTGATGACTACACGACAGGTGAAGACTACACGACAGGTGAAGACTACACGACAGGTGAAGACTACACGACAGGTGAAGACTACACGACAGGTGAAGACTACACGACAGGTGAAGACTACACGACAGGTGAAGACTACACGACAGGTGAAGACTACACGACAGGTGAAGACTACACGACAGGTGAAGACTACACGACAGGTGAAGACTACAAGACAGGTGAAGACTACACGACAGGTGAAGACTACACGACAGGTGAAGACTACACGACAGGTGAAGACTACACGACAGGTGAAGACTACACGACAGGTGAAGACTACACGACAGGTGAAGACTACACGACAGGTGAAGACTACACGACAGGTGAAGACTACAAGACAGGTGAAGACTACACGACAGGTGAAGACTACACGACAGGTGAAGACTACACGACAGGTGAAGACTACAAGACAGGTGAAGACTACACGACAGGTGAAGACTACACGACAGGTGAAGACTACACGACAGGTGAAGACTACACGACAGGTGAAGACTACACGACAGGTGAAGACTACAAGACAGGTGAAGACTACACGACAGGTGAAGACTACACGACAGGTGAAGACTACACGACAGGTGAAGACTACAAGACAGGTGAAGACTACACGACAGGTGAAGACTACACGACAGGTGAAGACTACACGACAGGTGAAGACTACACGACAGGTGAAGACTACACGACAGGTGAAGACTACACGACAGGTGAAGACTACACGACAGGTGAAGACTACACGACAGGTGAAGACTACACGACAGGTGAAGACTACACGACAGGTGAAGACTACACGACAGGTGAAGACTACACGACAGGTGAAGACTACACGACAGGTGAAGACTACACGACAGGTGAAGACTACACGACAGGTGAAGACTACACGACAGGTGAAGACTACACGACAGGTGAAGACTACACGACAGGTGAAGACTACACGACAGGTGAAGACTACACGACAGGTGAAGACTACACGACAGGTGAAGACTACACGACAGGTGAAGACTACACGACAGGTGAAGACTACACGACAGGTGAAGACTACACGACAGGTGAAGACTACAAGACAGGTGAAGACTACACGACAGGTGAAGACTACACGACAGGTGAAGACTACACGACAGGTGAAGACTACACGACAGGTGAAGACTACACGACAGGTGAAGACTACACGACAGGTGGAAACAACACGACAGGTGAAGACTACACGACAGGTGAAGACTACACGACAGGTGAAGACTACACGACAGGTGAAGACTACACGACAGGTGAAGACTACACGACAGGTGAAGACTACACGACAGGTGAAGACTACACGACAGGTGGAAACAACACGACAGGTGAAGACTACACGACAGGTGAAGACTACACGACAGGTGGAAACAACACGACAGGTGAAGACTACACGACAGGTGGAAACAACACGACAGGTGAAGACTACACGACAGGTGGAAACAACACGACAGGTGAAGACTACACGACAGGTGAAGACTACACGACAGGTGGAAACAACACGACATGTTCATGAAATGGATATTTCAACTCAACCCTTTCATATACGTATTTGGAAGATTGAGAGAGAGAGAGAGAGAGAGAGAGAGAGAGAGAGATCCGAGACTAAACAATCAATTTATGTACCCCGAGAGTTAACCCTAATCCTCTTTTTTTAGTGGATTAAAACACTCTTGATTGGTGGTGTACAGCGAAATGAAGAATTAATGGTAAGCTGTGGTTTAAGCCTATCGGCTTAAAACACAGCTTACCAAGCCAACCTACCATGCCTACCATATCTCAGTAGGTTCGGCTCCTGCTGCGAGCATGTCCACATTACTCTCCAGGGAACTCTAAACACCTTCCGTATGAAAAACATCGGCTTTCGATTATCGCTTTATTACCGAGATTAAAACATTGGGTTCTGAGTCGGCTTAACCACAGCGGCGGTTCTTTTCTTATTTAGCAAAACTGGATACATTTGGTGGATGTTTGGGGGAGACAAACGAGGAATGGTGGATAGGAAAGAGAAGGTAAGTGATGGTAGGAAGTAGAGGCCGGAGGGGTGAAGGTTTGATCATCGTGTGTCTGGCAGACACATGATGGTCAAACTAAATGTAAATTGTCAGTTTTATAATTACTATGTGCTTAATTATTCATTAATCGAGGAAAATTATTATTATAATCAAGGGGGAAGCGCTAAACCCAAAGGATTATACAGCGCCTGGGGGGGTGATGTGGAAGGCATTCAGGCTTAATTCGGGAAACTGGAGCACAGATCCAAATCGAAGAAAAGAGATAGACAGTATATTAACCTATATAATGTGTCAAGGTACATTATGAATAAAAATAAAATATCACAAATGTCCTAAATTTGCTTGCAACAGATAAATCAATTATAAATATAAACCAAGATGCACTCTTGTTAACCAGTTTGGGGTCAAGTTTCTAGACCTTGTGTGTATCCATGAGATCTTGTATTCGAGTCCACAGGATGGATATGGGGTGCTGAAACTAGCCACTTCGGCTGCAAAATCTATGTCCCTTCCTGCGTGGCTTTTTTTTTTCTTTTTTAATTTCCCTCTCTTTCATATTATCTATATATATCTTACACCCTGTTTTTCCTATGCTTAACCTCTCCTTTTCTTCACCTCTTTCTGTCTTTTCTCTCTACTACCCGTTCCTTTCGTCTAATTTCCTTGGTATTCCGTCTCTAACCATCTCAGTCCTTCCCTCATTCTCTTTCCCTCCTTTCTTTATCTCTCCTCTCTCTCTCTCCAACTATCTCTCTTCCTCCCCTCTCCATTCCTTTTATCTTCAGCCTTTCACCTTTATATCTTAAGTCGCTGGGGTGTCTCTGATTGATGAGGGAGGCTGGATAGAGCCGACTGTGTGTGTATGTGTGTATGTGTGTGTATGTATGTATGTGTGTGTGTGTGTGTTCACCTAATTGTACTCAATTGTGGTTGCAGGGGTCTAGTGTGTAATATATATATATATATATATATATATATATATATATATATATATATATATATATATATATATATATATATATATATATATATATATATATATATATATATATATATGCAAAACAACCACTCTGAAAGAATAGAGGAATTTCTCTATTCTTTCAGAGTGGTTGTTTTGCATATTCTGAAATCACCTGTTTACTGTGATCTTATTGCATATATATATATATATATATATATATATATATATATATATATATATATACATATATATATATATATATATATATATATACACACATATATATATATATACATATATATATATATATATACATATATATATATATATATATATACATATATATATATATATATATATACATCTATAAATATATATATACATATATATATATATACATATATATATATACATATATATATATATATATATATACATATATATATATACATATATATATATATATATATATATATATATATATATATATATATATATATATACATATATATATATATATATATATATATATATATATATATATATATATATATATATATATATATATATATATATATATATATATATATAATGTCGTGCCGAATATGTAAAACTGGTAAATTAGCAAGAACTCATTTAAAATTAAGTCCTTTCTAAAATTTTCTCGTATACGTTTAAAGATATATTTTTTTCATTAATGTTATTGTAACAATTTTTAATTTTGCACCAAAAGAATCTTAGAAAACTTACCTAACCTTATTATAACAAGAGCAATTTATTTTAGCCTAACCCAACTAAATATATTTTAGATTTGTTTACAGTAATTTAATACTAAACAAACACAGTGAAATATATTTTTTTCGTTAGGTTCAGAATGATTTTGGCGAAATTATTGCATACACAAATTTTCGCTTGTCCTATATGGCAAGATGAACGTTGCTATTTAAGCCAAGATCGCAAGTTCTGCCTTTTCGGCACGACAAATATATATATATATATATATAATGTTGAGCCGTCAATATATGTATTTATTCAACGCAGGCAAGACCAGCTACATTCCTGAAGTCATTTTTGCCAACTGTAAGCACTGTAACCACAGCCATCTAGTGGTGATATTCAACACTAGATCGTATGGTGAGCGTTACATGTCCTGTGGCATCCTAACTTGTTAGGATATGCGGGGATGGTTCGGTTACTTGGCATGAAAGAATAGTTCCATCCAGTTGTCAGTTGGAATGTATACCATGGTGACGTGATTCTTTGTGAAATTTTGTGTTCGGCGTTTATTAACAATTTGGCTTGTCCTTGTACATTTATAAATACTGTACAATGATTTATCAAGCCGAAAACACAGGTTGTCCCTTAGGATCAAATAAAAGAATGGGCAATAATGAAGGTTTTTATGCATAGAACGTATTCAGTGTTCACCATTATTATTGGTGCATCAATGTAGATGAAATATGAAGTCGGTAAGTACATAACGAATGGTATTAACACTGATGGTGTTACATACGAAGTTGATGCTTCCCAACCCTGTGTTTCCAGGCTTAGGGAACACAAATCACACAAGATATTTCTATGTCTAAATTCCTTTCCCTGTTGAGTGATATTTGTGACTGTTAATGGTCGTTGCTTATGATACAATCCAGTACTACAACACCGCAATACAAATGCTGGAGTTCGTGAAAGTGACTTCGCATGTGATGATTCGAGACTTTCATGGAGAAAAGTGCGTATCCGGGTCACATAATTTTCTTTTTTTTAGCAGCCTTATACCTGTCTGAGTCTCATGGAGGGAGTGTCTTGAGGGTAATGAAATCTCTAAAATCCCCTTCAAAATTGTTAACCTCTCATCCCTGCACTGTTGCATAAAGGACCCAATGGAAATCAGTCACTCTGACTTTTTTGGGTAATCCAAGGTTCTCTACACATATGATCCTAAGTAGGATAACCTATGTAACTATTTGTGTATACCTGAATAAACTTAATTGCATTAACCTAAATATGATTAGAAAAATACATGTCTGAGTGGCAGAAAGACAACACTGTCACTCGTTTTCATGCTAGACTCATGTGTATCCTGGGATGTAAGGCTCTACCCTGGTCGTCACACTGTGTGGTTTCTCCATACCAACATACTTCCCTCTGCTCGGTACTTGTGTATTCTGGTGTTGGGTTTCATAGTGGCTCCGGCTGTGGCCCTCACCGCACCACTGTCTGGGTCATTAGTGTCTGCTGGGTGGTCACTGTTTCACTTTACTGTGACCTGTGTTTCTCCTGACATGTGTTTCTCCTGGCCACTAGTGTGTTCTTGGTTCAATTATGAAATTCACCAGAGAGTATTAAATCGGTCATATCTCTCTTTCTCTCTTTCTCTTTTCTTATTGTCCTTGCTCCAGTCTTTACTGATAGTAATGTGCATGTTCTATAGTCGTCCTTTATTATTAATATTTCTCCTTGACCCAAAGTTGTCCTAAGCTGTGTCTTCCTTTCCACAGGAAGATATAGCCTGCAGTACATAGTTCCGTTACTTCTAATAGCGACTGCTATTTGCTCAATGTTAGAAAAACAACATACCGCCTTTTTTTTTATTCGGTCCAAGTCGGACCGAAACGTCATCGTAAGCTCCTCTCTCCTATGTGCGGGTTATGTATATATATATAACTTGCGTACTTAAAACAAGACTTCATTTTCAAGTTGTTGTTTACTGTTCCAATTTTTTAAACATTGGAACAGCCGACAAATGTATGAGAGAGATTCTTGGGGTCAAGTCGAGTAACTTTGTTAAGGGAACGTTTCTCCCACCTAGCGTTGCTTAAATGTTTCTTTCACACTGCTCTTCCAAAATGCTTATCATGAATAAACGATAATCTAACCAATTAGATCTAAACTAACTTACTGTCCAATTATGATGCTATAAATACGTATGTTACTTATGTTTGGACCAAAGAGAAAGCAAGTTGCTATGTTCTGACCAGTACGTATATTGATATTGTTTATTTGATCGAGAAAGAGGTTAACCGGTTGCTAGCTTGCAAATTCGAGGACATGTCTGGGAGGTCAGTGTTTACTCTGGATTCCCTGATGCCTGGATAGTGTGGTACACAAGTCAGCTGCTGGAGACGTCAGGCGTCACTTAACATAGGTAGTATCACTGTGGCCTTTAGTTTAAATGTTTTGATGTAGATATATTACTTGGCTTTTTGTGCACATTTTTTCTAGAATTTATTAGCATTTTTAATTTTGTATAAGGTAGTTTACCTGTTATGCAGGAAGCACCTCAGTTAGTCTGACTTCTCCTAGCTTCAGCCGACGGAAGTTCCCAGACCTACGATTAGAATAATTAGAGTGTATTAATTTGTGTTCGTTCTTGCTCATGCCAAAGAGTGACTTTTGTAATTATGTAGTTTTTAAAGGTTATTTTTTGTGCAGGCAATGTAGCTGTAAGTTGAGTGTAATGATTTGTTTTATAACAAGACTATTTAATTTTACCACTATTGCTTTTGAAATTTTCCCCTCTTTCATGGGGTCTTCCAAGGTAATAATATAGATCCTTTATCAATAGTCTTTCTTAGAAAAAATCTGCTTCACAAACCTATATAAATTCTTTGATAAGCTAACGATGGTCAGAGGCTTCCCTGACTTGCTGGACTCTGCATAAGGATGCGTTTCGAATACAGTTATTACCGTGGGTTAAATTAACTATTATTACATAATAACATCAGCAAATAAGCGGCAAGAAATGCGTTGTGGGTCCTACACACGGGGTCATTTTTGACGCTGTTCGTCACAGATATCAGACCAGTCCTTCAGCACCATTGTTAAGTTAGTAACTAGTTAAATACATGTAGAAGCTCAAGAATGTCCAGATTTTGAAACCAGATTGATCCTGGAGCAGAGGATCACAAACGAAGACTGAAAAAGTCGATTGAAAAAATGCTGAATGAGCGCTTCTTAGAGATAACATATTGATAGTGCGTTATCGCCATGGACAGAGTGTTTGATGTGAGAAATACGAAGTGAAACCTGAACACCCAAATGAGACATGTTGATAATCGATTATCTCTTTAGTGTAAGGAGTAGGTTAGGTGGGTCAGCACAGGATATAGTTCAGGGAGATTAGATTAGGTTACGTTAAGTGAGATAAGGGCTAAGTTAAGCTAAAGTAGATTACAAAGTACTTTTTCTGTTAAGTATTAAGTTAAGTAACACCCCAGATAGCATAAGGACACATACAGCAGGGATGATACGAACATCCGTGTGTGTAAATCACAACTTTCATGGTCATCTGATGAAGTGGGAGAGGCCAGAGTCATTATCAAGGAGACCGATCTGCATAAGAGACGCTGCTTTGAATCTTCATTGATCCATGTTTTCAACATGTCTAGAAATCCGGTAGTTTTAGCATGTGAGACGTACTGTCCAACCCGTTGCTACCCCGTCAGTTTACAGGTATCAGGTGACCTAACGCTTCCCTTCTCTGCTCCTAAATATACTGTAAATTTCTAATGCCCTTTATTAGTATATTGTCTTGTTAAAGCTCCCAGTGAGTATAACTTTTCTTAATAAAATGTTCTAGTGTCATATATGCGCCTTATTTACATAGGTTAAACTAGGTTATGTTAGGCTATAAAGTGCATCTTCAATATAAGAGTAAGGTTAGCTTAGATTATAAGATATTTCTTTAGTGAAAGAATAAGGAAAACTGAAAAGAATTGGAGAAGAGGGATAGGTTACAGTTATCCTTTTTACATTGATGAAAGAAAAATATGACAGCTTTAAATGCAATTAAACAATTTCACTTACCTTCAGTAATGGAAATAAGTCACTTAGTTCGACCATTTTTTTGGGTTATCCCAGGTAACTTACACATATGTTACTATGTATGATAATTTGTGTAACTGTATTTATGAGTACCTGTACCTAAATAAACTTACTCTCTTTGCCTTCACAGGGAAAGATCAAAGAAAACACGATCATACATGAATGTCCACTCACACACGCATGCATACACACACACACACCACACACACACACATGCACACACTCGACAAAACATCATTCGACTCTACAAGGAGGAGGCAGTAGGGGTCCCTCAGCACCCGACCATAATCCAGAGACAAGGTCAGAGTGAGTAATGATGTAGACAGCTTGATTATAAGCACACGCTTCACAAGTAGCCAAGGTAACCAACATCCAAATTACATGACTTGTGAAGCCAACCGTGGTACATTAGTGTTATTTATTGTGTCCTTTGCTTACCTCTGGTTAGGCATTAATTGTCCCTCAGGTGTGTGTGTGTGTGTGTGTGTGTGTGTGTGTGTGTGTGTGTGTGTGTGTGTGTGTGTGTGTGTGTTTAATGTTCATCTCCCTCTGCTCTTCTGTAATAATTCTTGATCTTAGAAATTCCTCAATTTCCTGCGATATTCTTCTATAATTTGCACTTTCTACTATAAAGCCTCAAACATCAATGCTAATAACATTATTTATAAATATATTTTTTATATTCATTTTATTTCCCAGTATTTTATTTTGTAATTAACATAGAATGTGTCTTGGGCAAGGGTATATACCCGGGGAGTGTGAGTGTCAGAACACCCTTCAAGGATCTTAATTTATTTTATGACTAAAAAATTCATGATTAAAATGCATCATAGTTGACAAAATTGTTTGGCCTTCAAACCATTTAACAAAATTCAAACTCTCAATTGAAAAGAGTGAACGTGGCAATTCCCTTATCAATGTTCATTATTTATAAGGCTCAGTAAAGAAAGAAACCGAGCAAGTCCAGCAGAAAAAAAATAATTTATATTGTGGGAATTAGAGTGACATTGAGGAAATGTATTCACTTGTATGTAATGAACTGAAAGAGACGCGTTTTTTTACTGACAAAAATAAAAAAATATAAACACACACACACACACACACACACACACACACACACACACACACACACACACACACACACACACATTATTTGTATATATATATATATATTTTCTATTTTATATGCGAAGGGTTGTGCGCGTACACCGACACGAGTGTAACAAGCCAGACCAAACATGTCAGGAACATGCAGAAGCCGAGACGCAGCAGTCTTTGGACGCGACCTTTCTCGCCAGGAACCATTACTCTTCTTCTTTGAAGACTACAAGGCATAGTTTCCTTTGAAAGTAGTGTATTTCTTGACTCCCAGATAGCATCCTGCTCTTATATGCATTAATTACATTTTTAACCTGTGAATATATACATATACAGGAGGGAGGGAGGGAGGTAGGGAGGGAGGGAGAGAGAGAGAGAGAGAGAGAGAGAGAGAGAGAGAGAGAGAGAGAGAGAGAGAGAGAGAGAGAGAGAGAGAGAGAGAGAGAGAGAGAGAGAGAGAGAGAGAGTTGCGCTCGAACCTGCAGCGTCAGCTCAAAAATTATGAAGTCTTAGTCACTAGACAATAAAGACTATTATAAGATTCTTCTATTTAGATATATTTATAAACAGACTACCACTCAGTCATCACAAACGCAGGTTTCAATGGAGGAATCTCCCGTCAGCACGACCAAAGACGATCTCTGAAGACAGAAGCGAGATCTTCTATATCCTGCCTTTAAAATATTTATAAATATTTCCTTCTCCCTTCAAACATTTTTATTCCCTTCTTTTTCTCCCTCAGATAATTCTCGACTTTACTTTTTTTTGCCTCTTCAGAGCATTCTTGACATGTTTTTTTCCCTTCATATGCCTCTCGGCGTTTGTTTCCTTCAGAGGGTCTCTCGCTTGTTCTCACACTTTTTCCTCAGAAATTTTAAAGTCTCTGTCTCTCTCTCTGTCTGTCTGTCTCTCTCTCTCTCTCGCTCTAGGCATCTCTCCCGTTCATATTTTTCTCAGACTGTTCACGACTACATTCTGAAGATGTCAAATGTTCTCATCTGCAGAATATAAGTGCCACGACCTGACTTTAGCTGTCTATTTTCTTGCTATTTTAACCTTAATTCCGGCCTTCACAGTTTTTTCTACTCGGATTTAATATTGATCCTGGACGGGCTGTATGTCGTCCAATTTTTTTTTACATTCTACGAGGTTCTTGTGATCTCTCTCCTGTGGTTATCGTCCTCTCCATTCCTATTTATGTCTCTCTCTCCGTCTCGTAGGTGGGAAAATACATAACTTTGTCAATTCACGCCTGTCATTTCGAATTTCCATTTTAGTGAATATGTGTGTTTCTTCCGCTTGGTTACGTGTTGCTTAGACATGACCGAACTCTCTAAAGCTTAAGGCCGAATTAGACGCTAGTCAGCTCACTAGAGATTCGAAGCAGCGTCAGCTGGATCTGGAAGCTTGGCTCCATAACCAATCTTCCACCGTTCCACCACTGAACAATAAGTAGACTTTAAAAATAATCTCATCGCCCTCTCGTGCTTCGCTGTTCACCAGTCCGGAACAACTATAAACTACGCCCCAGAGGTAGGTAGGTAGGTGTGTGTGTTTGAGAGAGAGAGAAAGAGAGAGAGAGAGAGAGAGAGAGAGAGAGACACACAGACACATTAATATCAAGAGGTATGTTGGTTCTGCTTAGCAACAGTGTCTAAATAAAATTCCAAGTTTTTTTGCATGGACCGGCAGGTCTGCATACAATGGAGTAGAGCGCACCTGACCCCAACCCTGCCTACTTATCTCCCTCTCTTCTTTCTCTCTCTCACTGCTATCCTTAACTTTTTCTGCTTTCCTCTCCAATTAGTTTGTCTTTCCTTAAGCTTAGACTCACCCTCGAGAGGTATCTTTCAATATTCTTTCCTTCTTTCTCTCTCTAATTAATTAAAAATATTCTCTCCTCTCAATCCCCCACATGTGGGTCACACCCTATTTACACCCACGAGAGTTCTCTCCCGATCTCTTAACATGCACACACACACAGTGACTGACAGATTGGTTAACTGGACAAGACTCTCGTCACAATAAACATTTTATCTGGTTGCCACATTATTTCTTTTCCAGTTTCATTTCTCGGCTTCGACTTCCAGAGTTTATGGCTTTATCCTGTTGTAGTTCTAATTTCGCCTTTTACTTGTTTCGCGTTTCTCTTATATGTTCTTTCTGTTAACTATGTTCTCCCTTTCGTGTCCTAGCTTTGTTTTACTCTTCTCTTTAGTGTCCGTTTATCACACTGTTAAATATCTTTTGGTTCGTTGTTTCTGTTTATTTCTGAGTTTCTCAATTTTCATGTGCGTCAGTATTTATACGAAACATCAGTGACTGCCAGCCTTCTTTAACGTCTTCGATTCTCCCTTGTTTTAGCCTTTATTCTCCACTCTCTTCTTCTCTTCCTTCTCTGTACTGTCCACTCAGGGTTTCTTACGCCCTTCTTTCCCTCACACGCAATTGGGAACATAAAAACAGAGGCCCCTGGGCACGAGACAGTGTTATATTTTCTCTCTTCCAGTGAGTCGAAAATCTGCTTAGTTGGTAAATGAAAGTGAGCTTTAAGAACCGGCGCCTCCTCGTCCCTATATACACCTGGGTGGAAGAATTAATAGGGACGGGAGGTGGGTGGAGTCACAAATTATGGCCCATAGATTTGGAGGGTGTGCAGGTAGGGGGCCCACCTTTTTATGCTAGGAGAGGCCCCACAACATAGTAAGGGGCCCAACAGCAGAAGAAGGTCACCAGAGGAGAGGGGCCCACAATATTAAAGGGGGTCTACAACATAAGATGGGGTGCATAGCTTAAAAAGAGGCCTTATAACATAAAATGGGGTGAGCAGCATTGAAAGGAAAACTACAATATAGAAGAGAGATCATAGCATAGGAGGGAACCCTACAACAAAGGATGTGGCTTCGCAACATAGGAAGAGGCCCACCACATAAAAAGGGGCCCTACAACAAAGGATGTGGCTTCGCAACATAGGAAGAGGCCCACCACATAAAAATGGGCCCTACAACAAAGGATGTGGCTTCGCAACATAGGAAGAGGCCCACCACATAAAAAGGGGCCCTACAACAAAGGATGTGGCTTCGCAACATAGGAAGTGGCCCACCACATAAAAAGGGGCCCTACAACAAAGGATGTGGCTTCGCAACATAGGAAGAGGCCCACCACATAAAAAGGGGCCCTACAACAAAGGATGTGGCTTCGCAACATAGGAAGAGGCCCACCACATAAAAAGGGGCCCTACAACAAAGGATGTGGCTTCGCAACATAGGAAGAGGCCCACCACATAAAAAGGGGCCCTACAACAAAGGATGTGGCTTCGCAACATAGGAAGAGGCCCACCACATAAAAAGGGGCCCTACAACAAAGGATGTGGCTTCGCAACATAGGAAGAGGCCCACCACATAAAAAGGGGCCCTACAACAAAGGATGTGGCTTCGCAACATAGGAAGAGGCCCACCACATAAAAAGGGGCCCTACAACAAAGGATGTGGCTTCGCAACATAGGAAGAGGCCCACCACATAAAAAGGGGCCCTACAACAGAGGATGTGGCTTCGCAACATAGCAAGAAGCCAACCACATACAAATGGGCCACAGAGCACTCGTGTATACAGTAGAGAGTCTGCTCCTCAGCACAAAACATAGTTGACATACTTACCTCCCAAAAATGAATTATTATATTTTTTGGTCTATTTTTGCGTTTTTATGTTATAATAATGTTGGGAATGTTTACGTGTAAGTTGGACTCAACAAGTGTTCGGTGACAAAGGGGAAATTGTAATATTGTTAGAAAAAAAAAAGGCATTCTGTAAAACTATATCGTTATCGCTCGCGCGTGAGCGTGTATGTGTGAATGTACATGTATATATATGTATGTATGTATTTTATTTTTATTAACACATCGGCCGATTCCCACCAAGGCAGGGTGGCCCGAAAAGGGGAAACTTTCATCATCATTCACTCCATCACTGTCTTGCCAGAAGGGTGCTTTACACTACAGTTTTTAAACTGCAACATTAACACCCCTCCTTCAGAGTGCAGGCACTGTACTTCCCATCTCCAGGACTCAAGTCCGGCCTGCCGGTTTCCCTGAACCCCTTCATAAATGTTACTTTGCTCACACTCCAACAGCATGTCAAGTATGAAAAGCCATTTGTCTCCATTCACTCTATCAAATACGCTCATGCATGCTTGCTAGAAGTCCAAGCCCCTCTCACACAAAACCTCCTTTACCCCCTCCCTCCAACCTTTCCTAGGCCGACCCCTACCCCGCCTTCCCCCCTCTACAGATTGATACACTCTCGAAGTCATTTTGTTGCGTTCCATTCTCTCTACATGTCCGAACCACCTCAACAACCCTTCCTCAGCACTCTGGACAACAGTTTTGGCAATTCCGCACCTCCTCTTAACTTCCAAACTACGAATTCTCTGCATTATATTCACACGATATATATATATATATATATATATATATATATATATATATATATATATATATATATATATATATATGAAAATAATGCGTATTCATGCTCACCTTCAAAGGGTCATTGAGGCACAAGGCATCCCGTGGCTCGGTTGGCAGCGCATTCAGTTCAAACACTGAGTGCCTTTGGTTCGCTCCCCGGCACAGGTGGATGCGTTGAGTGTGTTTCCTTAAATCTGCTGCTCCTGTTCGCCTGGTAGTAAGTAGATACCTGCGTGTTGGTCGACTGTAGTGAGTCACATCCTGGGCTTTACAGTTAGCTGAGGTAAGATATCAGCTCTCAGCATGTAAAACAGATTCGTGTAAAAGAGAAAAACTCTTGACACATCGCGTCGAGCAAGACAGTATCAGCTTCACTTTCTTAGCCAGCAGACCAGTTTGCAAGGACGCTCTTGGTAAGAGCGTCCCTCTGAATGACTGCTGAGATCTCTTACTCATTTCTGCAACATTGCAAGCTCCTGATGTGTTGAGTGCAACCGAAAGGCCTAGAGCTATCATTTAACTCTTCCTCTGGTTGTTTTGCATATTGTGTTGTTTGTTCGCGATTCTTGGTTAATTGGTAGTGTTTTAGAAGTAAGATAGTGAAGATGTACGTATGACGTCATACTTCGTTGAGACCGGCCACACAATGCCGGTCTGCAGACGATGAATCATTTCTTCACTCGTATATTAATATATATTAAAATAAAAATGTTTCTAGTAACTGTTACTGCGTGAGATGCCAGTAAAGACAAGGTTACTAACTTGTAGAAAACACAAAGACGAGAGGAGAATTTTAATGCATCCTGTCTCCAGTAAAAGTCTGCTGCTTCTCCCTTCATAGGCAACAGTCAGATTCAAGATGTCTGGGCTACCGACGAGACGTTATGGCGGGTGTTTCCACGAGCCATATAACGCCAGATATCACAAACACGCTTCCCAAATTAACAACGAGCCTTAGGTAAAGCTTTCTCAAAATTTGAAGGATCACCACTGACTCGCAGCTCGGGCACCTCGGGATCTCTGTCACATATTAAGAGATCACTAAAAATATATAAAAAATGACTCGCTCGTAACATAACTTATTACTAAATACTTGTGTACAAAATACATATAACCAAAAATATTACTGAACAAAGAACTCGTGAAGTACTTATTAAACTATATTCCTCCCTGTTTATATCTTATGAATTTCATTATTTTTTATCCGCTTCTTCCTCTGTTGTTACTTGTGCCTCCTCCTCCTCCTCATCTCCTTTGTATAATACTAGCGTCACTCACCTCTACCAACTATGTATAGCATAAGGTTAATGACCGTCTTTGTGTAAGAAGGCATATATAATCTCACTTCATAATGGGAGGAGTCCGTGGAGGCCAGCAACTGCTTACCAGCGTCTATCGTCAATCACTTGAAAAAAAAAAAATGTTTAGTAAGCATTTCCACAATAAATTACAGCATTTCTGTTGCATTATTTTGCAACCGAGTGAGCGATAAAGTATTTCCAGAATAAGTCGCTCAGCAGGTGATCTCAGGTTACATCTGGACGATGTCACGATTTTATGTTATTGGTATACAGTACCGACAAGGAGAAGAGTAAGATATGGTCAGTGTTACTGGATACCTGATGTTTGGTAGTATGGTGGCCTAGTGGATAAAGACGTAGAAAAATTTACCCAGTGTCCCTGGAGGCTGGGTAAATGTTACGGGTTCGATCCACGGTCAGTCACAATATTGCATTTGCTTAAAACCCCCTTTGCTCTGTGGATGCAATATATATAAATAAATAAATAAATATATATATATATATATATATATATATATATATATATATATATATATATATATATATATATATATATAAAATATATATACTACTATATATATATATATATATATATATATATATATATATATATATACATATAAATATATATAATATATATATATATATATATATATATATATATATATATATATATATATATATATATATATATATATATATATATATATATATATATATATATATATATGCATGCGCAAGACAAGCCACGGGGGGTTGGGGCCTGAAATTTTTAGCTGAAGTACTTTCAAACTTCTCAGTGCGTCATCAGGAGCTATGCAATGTTGCGGCTGCAACTGAAGGAGTGAGGGGAAATTTTCTCAGAATAGCTCACTGCGGGTCTGTTCCCTGCTGCTACTGGCACAGCGCTATTTTGAGAAAATTTCCCCTCACTCCTCATTGTTTGCAATATAATTATATATATATATATATATATATATATATATATATATATATATATATATATATATATATATATATATATATATGCATATATATATATAATGTGAGTAGTCACGAAAGCGCTTGGAATTTCTCTATTCTTTCAGAGTGGTTGTTTTGCATATATATATATATATATATATATATATATATATATATATATATATATATATATATATATATATATATATATATATATATATATGCAATAAGATCACAGTAAACAGGTGATTTTAAAATATATACACGCTTGTGTGTGTGTATGTGTGTGTTTGCTTAACCTAACTAATGAAGTTAACGAACTACGAGCAGAATGCTCAAATCTTCACACTAAGTGATCATAGTCTCACGGCTCACTAGATAAAGCCCTGAACTATTAACCCGTATCAACTTTGTATTCACGCCAAGTACTCCTATGAAATGTTAGCCAATGAATTATTTCTCGCTCACCTCACTCTCTACCACCTCCTCTCTCTCTCTCTCTCTCTCTCTCTCATTTTAAATTTAGATAATAAACATGCCGCAAAATGAATGGATGTAAATATTACCTGAGTAAAGGGAATATTAAAAAAATTCAGAATGAATTAGCGTTAAAATGGAAGAAATGAGAAAGGTAGGAGAGGGACGATGTAAGAGAAGGTAAGTGTGAGAGAGGGCGAGTAAGAGGGGTGAATGTGGGAGATGACAGAAGGAATGGAATAATAGAAAAGAATGAGATTTTGTCAGGGAGTGAGAGAAGATGAGGTCGAGAACAAACAGGCGACGAGGAAGAGAAGAATGACGACGACTCACGTGAAAGTGAACCAGGAAGAGGAAAGTGAAGAATGAGAGCGCGAGGGAAGGAGGAAGAAAGAGGGTGTGTGGGGTGAGTGGCTCACTCTAGAAGACATTTAGAAGACACTACGAGATATCAGTAGAGGACAAGTGGAATAGATCCACAATCAAATTTTGGAACAGATGAGCATCTGCGAAATGTTTATCATACCTGGTAGTGGATAAACTTAAATATAAGATGACAGTTCATCAGGAGAGTACAGGAGTGTTCATGGTTCAACACTGCTTCAGAAAATTTAACTTATTACTTAAAACAACAGAGGGTAAAGTGGGTAGACTATGACACGAACTACAGAAGAAAATTTTCAGTGTGATGCTTCATAGGTGGTTAATTTGTCAATTAATTTGGAAGCATAAATGTAAATACTTACAAACCACACACGAAATGCACACACACACACACACACACACACACACACACACACACACACACACACACACACACACACACACACACACACACACGATTTAGAAATTGCTTACCACCTCTCAGTGATACAGAGTAATACAAAATATTGCACAATATTTTGCAACTTGTTCGGCAATCTCTTCACATCAGTGCTAGTGTGTGAGGTCATGACGGGTCAGGTGGTCTAGTGTGTGAGGTCATGACGGGTCAGGTGGTCTAGTGTGTGAGGTCATGACGGGTCAGGTGGTCTAGTGTGTGAGGTCATGACGGGTCAGGTGGTCTAGTGTGTGAGGTCATGACGGGTCAGGTGGTCTAGCAGCGGTGGGAAGCAGCTGCTCTCCACCTTCTCCACGTACAAATTATCATCGAGCAATACTACCCTTCTACTAATCACTGTACGAGTATACTTCACGTCTACTAATCATTCTCGAGAGATACCTCACTTGTACTAGTAATAAGAGCAATCGTCGCCGCGTAGCGATTTAGAACGCGCGCACACACACACACACACACACACATTATATATATATATATATATATATATATATATATATATATATATATATATGTGTGTGTGTGTGTGTGTGTGTGTGTGTGTGTGTGTGTGTGTGTGTGTGTGTGTGTGTGTGTGTGTGTGTGTGTGTGTGTGTGTGTTTTTTGTCTTTAAATAAAACATATATTAAATATAGGGGGTGGTAGGAGAAAATTCTCAAACAGCTTCAGGGAGAACCTTTAGTTTTCCCTGAAGCAAGTTTATTCTTTTCTCTGAGGATGAGGGTCCCTAGGACAATTCTCGAGGTGGTACCTCCATATATATATATATATATATATATATATATATATATATATATATATATATATATATATATATATATATATATATATATATATATATATATATATATATATATATATATATTAGGTATATCTCTCTGTTCATGTATGCTGAAAATTAAAATTAATCCCTATTTTTGTGACTAAAATATTCTTGACCAGCGGTGTATAAGTGATATGCAGCCTTAATGACCCTTGCGTCGTCGATAGACTTTTAACTTGAGTAACCAACCAGCCTTGTATGTCTCGCGTCACCAGCATCAATAACGTCTTGGGTCCTTAAATTGTGGAAGAGAGGAGAGTCTCTGCATCCACTTGAATCGAGCCATAGATTATATAGGTCAGTTGAAGGAACCCCCTTTCTCGAAGGTTATTTGAACGCAGCCCCTTAATTTCAGTGCTTTAAGGATGATAGATGGCCAGCAGCTAGGGATTAACGTGGAGTCTGGGGTAATTATAGCGATTATTCGCAATTATAGCTCGCCCATAGATTACACGGCTGTGTTGGACACCAGATGGTGCTGCTTGGTACTGGTGCTCTTATTGCTCAGGATGGTGTTGGCGCTGCTCTTGGCGTTATTGTTGAGGCTGTTGGTGTCACTCTTGTTGGTATTGTTGATGGTATTGATGGTGTTTTTCTTGGTGTTGCTCGTGGTGTTATTCATACCTTGGGTGGCGCTATTATTGGTGCTTTTGTCGATATTATTCATGGTAGTTAGTATTATTGTTAGGTTATTGTTGGTACTTTATTGTTGGGATGGTGTTATTGTTGGTGCTATATGTTGGAGTTTTTATTGATGTTTATGGTGGTGTTATTATTGGTGTTATTGTTGTTTTTTTTTGGTACTTTAATTATTAATTCTATTCTTGGTGGTGGTGTTGGGGTGGTCAGTATTTTTTTTTTTCGTTTTTTTTTTGTTGGCGTTGGGCTGTTGTTATTGCTGGTATTATTGTTGAGATTGGTGTTGTTGTTGTTGTTTTTGGGATTTTGATGGGTTTTTGATGGATCTGAGTATTACTGTTTATGGTGTTTTGATGGTGTATTTTTGTGTAGTTGGAGGTGTTATTGCTAGTGCTATCGTTAGTGTCAGTGTTGGGGCTGTAGGTGTTATGGCTACAGTTGAATATTGTTAATAATACCAGAGTTTGTGTACCTGCGTGAATACTGCTTAGCGTTATGTGCGTGTGTGAATATTGTCTAGTACGAGCACATGTGTTTGTGTGTGGTGTACATGTGTATAAGTTTGTACATGTGTGGAGAGTGGAATAAGTAAAGTCATGAACCTACTCGTGATGACACGTTTATTTGCGTCTAGCCTCTTCGGCGTCACCTTGATAATCAAGAATAAATTTGTAAAACTCGTACTAAACTCTCCACGTTATAGCTGGGGTCACCAGCCAGCGGCCCGCCGGTCATATGCGTGCCCCAGGAAGGTATCCTTCGTCTGCTGCACGTCCTTATCCACTGACGCCTATATAACCGCCAGTCTTCTTGCCTTTGCTCCAGATTCTCCTCCACCACGATGCTGTGAACACTGTCTTCCAATTATGTCCTAGAATCTGGATTGATAAAGCCACTGGACGGCGAAACGTCTACAATAAAGATATCCAGATGTTGCACACGTGTCTTAACTTTCATATCCTTCGTCTCTTTGAGCTTATAGAAAAAATATTACTTTATTACTAAATTGAAAAAAAATCCATCACTGAATAAGATGTGTGTGTGTTGGCTGTAAAATTGATGTGAAAACAATGAGAAAATGATTAGTTAAAAGAGTGAGGTTATATATCTTAATTTAAAATATGACATTAACAGGTATCGAGCATCTGGGACACGCACATGACTTAACATAAAAGAGCAGAGCACTGCAGCAGGTCTACGTACTCATTTGTCAGTTAGGTTTTAAATTCTTAGACTCACAGATTGCTTCCTCACAGGCTGTACACACCGCTACAAGAACTAATTTCGCAAGACACAAAAACAAATAGGATATCATTCAAGATCTATATACCTGTAAAGTAAAAGGACACAAGTGCAACTAATGTTGACATTTTATTGTGGCAACGTTTCGCTCTCCAGTAGAATTACATATTGTCGGTAATTCTACCAACTTTATTACAATCTATATACCTCAAGCGCTAAATGTCTATAGAAGGAGAGTAGTAATAATGTAACCAAACTAAGCGCTAAACCCGAAATTAAAAGTAGAGATGAAAATATATTAATCTCGCCGGTTAGTTATGAAGATAAATGTATTTAACCTGAGTTGGGAGAAAATGAGAAGTGCGTCTACTGATAGTGACAGGATCATGATTTCCGGTGTAGTTGCAAGAATTAATAAAAATGTATAGAAAGTAAACACCCATTGCCGTTTCAGTGCATTATTCACTTTCAGTAAGATTCTGCGGTTCAAAAATGTGATAAGTGGCATTGAGAACGTCATCAGCATCATGGCCTAGAAAGTACAGCAGTTTTAAGCCTCTAGATCAGAATTTGCTGCATCATTTAGTGTATAAGCGCTGGGATTATGTACATTCCCGGGCTTCCGCATATTGTATTTATCTATATTCATCTGCATCTGCCACTTTCCTGACCACGACGTGAGTTTGTTATAATCCTGCTGAAGTTCATCGTTGTCTTCCTCAGAATCTATTATTCGTCAGAGGTAACACCACTGTACTATTTTTTTTTTTTTTGTTCTGCATCATGTAACCTTTCCATCACTGAGAAAAGGTCAAGAAGCATTTTCTGACCCCTAAATGTATATGGGATTTGCCTCACTTGGGTGATGTTGCAGAACATTTCAATAACTCGATTTTGAAATGGCAGGGTGAAGAAAAACTGGTGTCTGTTATGTACGCTAAGGTAAAAAGTTTTTGAGAGAAAGATGAATATATTTGTGAAGAACAATAAAGGTAATTTCTCACACTTCTCCTGCTGTAAAGAACTCTCGTCCAACAAGGACTGGAAGTTACAGATCCATGTGCAAAGCTTATCAGTTCTCTGAACCATTTGTGAAACACTGAGGTTTACCCAGAGTGACTTCAAGAAGTTTGGTTTCCGAAGGCTTGAACGGACGATAGGAATGTTTCATAGTCCAGTAGAAGTTCCACCAGATGACGCAAGTGAAATATATGTATAATGCAAACCCAAAATGGTTTTGCAAGCTAATGACACACTCAGAGACATTTACAAGGAAAGCATTCTGTTCAAATTTTAGGCACGTCTGCCTGGCACATTTGTAAAGCTCGCAGTATTTGCCATCACATTAATTTATGGACAAACATTTTCCTTGAAGACTTACTGCTGAACACCTACAGAATTTTTTAAAACTGTCGCAAAAACTGAACTTTTGCCTTACTCAGCTAACCAATGGAAATTATAATAATTTCGGTAATAAAAATAAGCGATTGTGAATGTTTCAGTTTATGAGAGTAATACTTATTAATATTATTACTGTGTCGGTAATGTATATTACTACACTAATTCACTTTGTTTCAAGATACTGCCTTGACTTTGTAATGTGGCCCAGTTTTGAAGAAATTTTGAGGTCACGAGCACCTTCTTGTCCTTGCGTATTCGCACGCCGATGAAGAACCGGATCACCTTCGAAGAGTAAGAACAACGCCTCAAGTACAAAAGAAACAAAGTGATCATCGCCCTGGTGTGGCTTTCTAGCCACGTTTTAATAGACCATGTTCTGTCTCCGAGCAGCCAGTGGATGGTATAGGGATAGAATGGGCTACGAGGAAGGTTGAGGAACATGCGAAGGATTTTTTTTTTGTACTAACATTAAGTACACGGGTCCCTTTTACTCAACATCTGAATACTTTCAGCAGGTTCTGGAGTCCCATACACACATGACAGGAGTGTATCCTTACGCAATATATATTCCAACGGAAATAAAGTGTTCGAGCTCATTTTCCTCCTGGACGCGATCCATAACAGTCGCCTAACTCACCGATGCCTAATTTCACTACTAGGTGGGCAGGGGCAGTAGGGATGTAAGGAAACTTACCCACATGTTTCTAATTGCCAGGGAGTCTAAACTGGGATCTTGCTGGTCCCAGACACCCTCACCCCTGTACCCAGATGAGGGTACAGGGGTGAGGGTGCCACAGAGGGGAGGCCGAGAAGCACATAGCATATCAAGACGGTCAATGTTCTGCACTCAGTGAGGGACACACCTGCATTGCAGTTTTAACTACGAGTGTTCGATTGTGTTTATATCAACAGTATTTCTGTGCTATGACAGTGCCGATATTGCTAATAAGTTGCTTAGCCATACACACAAACACAAGGTGCATCATGGCCATGTATTCATGTTGCTCTAGCATAAAAATGAAGACATGGCCTTTTCTCCACGTAAGCCATGCAGGTGGCATTATAAATAAGGCTAAAGTACACCACTGCTATGAAGCAGAGACTTCCCGTCTCTACATCATGTCTGGTGTCAGGCAGAGGGCACATCAGGCATGCACAGGTGTTCCTGTCTTAAGATGCTGCCATGGGAAGTTCCAGTGCCTCCACGGTATGTAGCTTTAATTGTATGTATAAGTGCAAAGTCCTCCAGCTGGTTGTGACTGCATCACTGATGTTTATATCTTGCATGACCAGTGGAGGCCAGATGCTATTTCCTCCCTGTACCTGAGGCCCCTTCCCTGATTACCCTAAGTCATGTTACCACTTCTTTCCCGTTCAATCTAATGACATGTGACTGTTTATAACGGTTTCCCCCATCCCCCAACAGCCTAAGGTCACGTGACTACCTGTTCCCTTAAAGCTGATCCTAAATTCACAATAACTTTAATAAAAATATCCAAGAACTCACGAAATCGCAATAACACGATTACAAACAAACCACGAAACGGATGAGTGTTTTAGGACACCCTTGCCAGGGGTTCAGTCACTGCCTGTTCCATGGTTTTCATGTCCGAGAACATGAAAACAGTATTATCTAAATCACAAGAAATTTGTACCTCATTACCATAATAAGAGAGGTTATTGTGTAGCTTGTAGTTAAAAACGAACCACTTTTTATGTAGTCTGTGATGTTAAAAAAATCATAAAAATTGCAACAATCCGTTGTTATGAACAACAGAATTTTAATCTCTAGAGAAAGTGAAAATTAGAGATGGCTTAAAAATACACACCAAAGCTCAATAGTTTTCTAAAATTTTGAGAACTCGAACCCTAAAGCTATGTGTAATGATATTACCAGAATTACCGACGACAAGTTAAGTACAAAGTCACTTGTGTTACTAATGGGACATTTTATTGTAGTAATGAAATGTCACATTACTTGTACATGTATCCTTTTGCCTAATATTTTTTCTGTATGAACAAGTGCAAAAAAGAAAAAAAATCACTGAGTTATGATTTCTTCGTGAGCCGATGTCATCTCAAGGCCAGTGGAAACCTGATGCTATCACCACTCTTGTTCTGAAGTTACTGGGTCTTGCTCCTGACACAGATCATGTGACCTGACTTTGTATGTAAGCTTCATTTAGGGCCTCAGTGTTACCTGTAGTTGGTTCCTGGGATCATCGTCCCCTCGGCTCGACCGTAGGCCACCAGGCCTCCAGGGTACTGATCTGGAGGCCTGGTGGTCTACCAAAGCTGCCTACCAAAGCTGCCTACCAAAGCTGGTGGAAGTGAGGCTTTCCCATAGGCCACGATACCCCGGGGAGTCGAAACCCTGACATTTCGGTTGTGAACCCCTCTACCGCTACCTGTCATAACGGTGAATAGCTTGCGTTCCGGTCTATCGTAAATCAAAGATAATTTTTACCCCCTCTATAACTCAGCCAAATAATTCCACAATATTATACCGTTTTCTAAAAGAGAAAACTGTATTTAAGGACTATATTAAACTAAGACATAATGACATTATTTAGAGACGGTATGACTATTAAGTTTTTTCTTGCAATATTTTTAGTTACCACATAAACATGCATATTGCTAAGTTCTTAAACCTTGTGCTGCACTAATATTTAAGGTGTTTTGGAATATCGTAGATGTTAAGAAATACTTGGGCAATAAAGATATCCAATTTGTTGCACGTCTCTCTTATTAGACAATTTTAACCGCAACAGTAGAGTAACAGCAAACTCTCAGTGTTAATACAATAGGGTTTACACACTTCTCGGTGTATTTATTCTTGGAATGCGACTATGACTGAAAAATGACATACTGATCTACAAAAGAAAAAAAGGATAAGCACTGTGGTTGGTGTTTGGATTATAGTTCATACATTAGCACTTCTCGTTAACAAATCAGAATGTATTTGGCCAGAGTGAGTCAACAGATGAGACTTGTGCAATGATAGAAGTACTCAGCTGACTTACACTGAGCCACCTGGGCTGGAGCTGGCCAATTAGGAACAATTGTCTGTGGCCCTTCGTTTGTGTCTGACGAAAATGCATGCAGAGAACGGGGAATGAATATGCATACAGGAATGGAACCATGAAGAGATCATGCTGGGAAGGGAGGGTATGGATGTCTGGGGTAGAAACTTAGACACTAGACTATGGATTAGGTTGGAAGTGGCTTTTAGAAGTTAGCCAAGACTCGATGGAGAGAGGAGTAGGAGAGTTCTAGTTAGATTGAGAAAAGTAAAGGTGAAAAAAGGTTGGGCTTGAGAAAGCGTGAAAGGGGAAGAGAAGGGAAGGGAAGAGAAGGGAAGGGAAGAGAAGGGAAGGGAAGAGAAGAGAAAGGAAGGGAAGGGAAAGAAATGGCACTGGTGGGGTAGAAGGAATGTTAGATTTGATTAGTTGAGGCTGAAGGAGTTGTGGTGGGTGGGACTGAGAAAATTATATACAAAACAGCCATCTCCTTCAGTATTTGTATTAACCAAGGCACCACCGCACTTGCATATACACGCACCATCCCCTAATACCAGCAACACATAAACACACTTATAAAATCACTAGCAAAAATATACAACAAATAATTGGAAATAGGCATAAATACCCAGACACCAGGAAGATAACAAATGTTACCTTAATAGAAAAAACAGCCTAAGACAGAGCTAAATTACCAAATAATATTGCTGACTAACTTTCCAAAGTGGCAGAACACCTTGAGGGAACGAGATTCGTCTCAGAACAACGTGGCTTCAGGAATGGAAAATCTTGCCTCACAAACCTGATCGGAATTCATGACAGTCTCACGGAAATAAGACAAGGAAGAGAAAGATGAG
>NC_091303.1:3006590-3084090 GCF_038502225.1 Cherax quadricarinatus
TTCCCTCAACCTTTCCTCGTACGACATTCCCCTGAGCTCTGGGACTAGCCTTGTTGCAAACCTTTGTACTTTCTCTAACTTCTTGACGTGCTTGACCAGGTGTGGGTTCCAGACTGGTGCTGCATACTCCAGTATGGGCCTAACATACACAGTGTACAGTGTCTTGAACGATTCCTTATTAAGGTATCGGAACGCTATTCTCAGGTTTGCCAGGCGCCCGTATGCTGCAGCAGTTATTTGGTTGATGTGTGCCCCCGGTGACGTGCTCGGTGTTATGGTCACCCCGAGGTCTTTCTCCCTGAGTGAGGTCTGTAGTCTTTGTCCACCTAGCCTATACTCTGTCTGCAGTCTTCTTTGCCCCTCCCCAATCTTCATGACTTTGCATTTGGCAGGATTGAATTCGAGAAGCCAGTTACTGGACCACATGTCCACCTTGTCCAGGTCTCTTTGCAGTCCTGCCTCATCCTCATCCGATTTAATTCTTCTCATCAACTTCACATCATCTGCGAATAGGGACACTTCAGAATCTATTCCTTCCATCATGTCGTTCGCATATATCAAAAATAGCACTGGCCCTAGAGCTGACCCCTGTGGGACCCCGCTCGTCACAGGGGCCCACTGTGGTACCTCTTCACGTACAATGACTCGTTGCTGCCTCCCTGTCAGGTATTCCCTGATCCATTGCAGTGTCCTCCCTGCTACATGCGCTTGATCCTTCAGCTTCTGCACTAATCTCTTGTGGGGAACTGTGTCAAAGGCCTTCCTGCAGTCTAGGAAAACGCAATCTACCCACCCCTCTCTCTCGTGCCTTACTTCTGTTACCTTGTCATAAAACTCCAGGAGGTTTGTGATACAAGATTTGCCTTCCATGAACCCATGCTGGTTTTCATTTATAATCTTGTTCCGTTCCAGGTGTTCGACCACTCTCCTCCTGATAGTCTTCTCCATGACTTTGCACACAATACATGTCAGAGACACAGGTCTGTAGTTTAGCGCCTCGTTTCTGTTTCCTTTCTTAAATATGGGACTACATTTGCTGTCTTCCATTTCTCAGGTAGTTGCCCAGTTTCAAGGGATGTGTTGAAGATTGTGGTTAGAGGTACGCACAGCATCTCTGCTCCTTCTCTAAGGACCCATGGGGAGATGTTGTCCGGTCCCATCGCCTTTGAGGTATCAAGGTCACTTAGGAGCTTCTTCATCTCCTCCTCGGTTGTTCGTATGTCATCCAACACTTGTTGGTATATTCCCTCTTGATGTTCCCTTCTGTGCTGTCTTCCCACAGCCCTTCCTGTCTCTACTGTAAAAACTTCCTTAAATCTCCTGTTAAGCTCCTCACATACCTCCTGATCATTTCTTGTGAGTTCTCCACCTTCTGTCCTTAATCTGATCACCTGGTCTTTGACTGTTGTCGTCCTCCTGATGTGGCTATACAACAGTTTCGGGTCAGTCTTGATTCTCGATGCTATGTCATTTTCATACTGTCGCTGGGCCTCCCTCCTTACCTGTGCGTACTCGTTCCTGGCTCTGCGACTGATCTCCCTATTTTCGTGTGTTCTCTGCCTTCTGTACTTTTTCCATTCTATATTGCACTTTTTTTTTGCCTCCTTACACCGTCGGGTAAACCAGGGGCTCGTTCTGGTCTTCCCATTGTTTCTGTTGCCCTTGGGAATAAACCTTTCCACTGCCTCCTTGCATTTTGTTGTTACATATTCCATCATTTCGTTTACTGGCTTTCCTGCCAGTTCTCTGTCCCACTGGACCTCCCGCAGGAAGTTCTTCAACCCTGTGTAGTCCCCTCTTTTATAGTCAGGCTTTTCCCATTCAACTCCTGTTACTCTCTCCACTTGCAACTCTACTATGTATTCAAAGCACAGAACAACGTGGTCGCTAGCTCCTAGAGGACTCTCATACTTGATGTCCTCAATGTCTGAGCTGCCCAGGGTGAACACAAGGTCCAATCTTGCTGGTTCATCCTCCCCTCTCACTCTGGTAGTGTCTTTAACATGTTGGTGCATGAGGTTTTCCAGCACCACGTCCAACGTCTTGGCTCTCCATGTTTCGGGACCCCCATGTGGCTCCAGGTTTTCCCAGTCAATCTCCCTGTGGTTGAAATCCCCCATAACCAGCAACCAGTGTGTGTGTGTGTGTGTGTGTGTGTGTGTGTGTGTGTGTGTGTGTGTGTGTGTGTGTGTGTTTACAGAGAGGCATGCACACGATATACAATGAGAGTATACTTTCATCCCTTCATTAACATTTAAAGTATTCATGACCAGTGGAGTGTGGGAACAAATATCATGCAGCCTTTAAATGACCCTCGTGTAGTAGAGAGGCTTCAAATCCACCATTAACCAATTGATTTATACAGATAAGATTATGTACCAGTAGTTGTGAGCTGGATGTCTCGTTGCTGCTTCTGTAATTCTGGCAGATACTGACAGTTGCCGAACCTTGGTTTTCCTTCTCAGCAAATGAAGTGGCTTACCTTGTTGTGCCCTCAAGGTTCCTTGATGCTGGTGAGAGGCTCTTGATCTAGGGAACTGGATCTGTGCTCCAGTTCCCTGAATTAAACCTGAATACCCTCCACATCCCCCCACAGGCGCTGTATAATCCTACGGGTTTAGCTCTTTCCCCTTGATTATAATAATAATAATTACCGTGTTGTGCTGGTGCCTCACTGATGCCATACCTGCATGTTGATGATTAGGGTAACACTGTTGATTATGGTAACACTGACGATGGTGGTGGTAACAGTGACGAGGATGGTAACAACGATATAAGCGCTGGTAAGGATGATAATGATGAGGATAATAAAAGTGATAATGATATCACTGATCATGTACGATAGACTAATAATATATGATGAACTAATGATAACATATAAACTAATGATAACGTATGATGAATTAATGATAACATGAACTAATTATAGCATGATAAACTAATGATAACATATAAACTAATGATAACTCATGATAACGATGCCGAAGATTAACAATAATAACTTTATGTAAAGTAAAAGGACACTAGTGCAACTAATGTGACATTTATTGTGGCAAGGTTTCGCTCTCCAGGAGCTTTATCAAGCTTGATAAAGCTCCTGGAGAGCGAAACGTTGCCACAATAAATGTCACATTAGTTGCACTTGTGTCCTTTTACTTTACATATTGTCGGTAATTCTACCAACTTTATTACAATAATAACTTTGACGAGGATGGTATAGATGTTAATTATAATGATACTAACAACGACGATGATAACCTTAACAACGACTAAGATTCTAATCCATTTAACAAAATCCTAAATTTGATTTTTTTTTTTTTCGCCTAAAGTTTTTCAAGACACGAATAAAATCCATCGTTTTGAAAATGCTAATATTGCCCCCGGGGACTCGTGCCCAGGTGATAAAATATTATAGGCTTTCAACTTACCATTATGGGAATATGACCACAAAATAATGGAGAGTATAAATAATAGTTATGTGGTAATTTTCATATTCGATTAATTAAACACAAAATTGCTACAATTACCATCATGCGAGAGTTGAACCAGAAAATTGATGACGAGATAGTAAAGAACTCTGAATATAGCTTGTGTGAATTTTATGTAAGATTCTCTCTCTCTCTCTCTCTCTCTCTCTCTCTCTCTCTCTCTCTCTCTCTCTCTCTCTCTCTCTCTCTCTCTCTCTCTCTCTCTCTCTCTCTCTCTCTCTCTCTCTCTCTCTCTCTCTGTCTCTCTTTCTCTCTTTCTATCTCTCTCTCTCCTTACTCCACTATCTTTCTCATTATGTTTTCCATTATCTTGTATGTGACATTGACCTGTAGTTTAGCGCTCAATTCACGGAATTTAAAGCCTTTTAACAGCATTCAGCGTTATATTCCACAGTATTTACCTCTATATTCCTCAATAATTTTCAACTCTGTCAGATACATTCAAGCTGAAGAGCAGGATCTGTCTTGCCGACTAATCCCCTTCTCACCTTTTGTTTCTTCCCCTGACATGATAGCATATGCGAGAATACAGTATTTACTCACCTATTCCTTTATTTGGGGTTGCAGGTGTCGACTCACAGCTCCTGGCCCCGCGTCTTCGCTGGTCGTTACTAGATTCACTCTCTTCCTGTTTTCTGTGTGTGTGTGTGTGTGTGTGTGTGTGTGTGTGTGTGTGTGTGTGTGTGTGTGTGTGTGTGTGTGTGTGTGTGTGTGTGTGTGTGTGTGTGTGTGTGTGTGTGTGTGTGTGTTAGTTAGTTAGTTACCATTTTGTCCTAGGCACATGTCGATTAGACACTAGGCCTGTGTGTGTGTGTGTGTGTGTGTGTGTGTGTGTGTGTGTGTGTGTGTGTGTGTGTGTGTGTGTGTGTGTGTGTGTGTGTGTGTGTGTGTGTGTGTGTGTATGTGTGTGTGTGTGTGTGTGTGTTAGTTACCATTTTGTCCTAGGCACATGTCGATTAGACACTAGGCCTGTGTGTGTGTGTGTGTGTGTGTGTGTGTGTGTGTACTCACCTAGTTGTACTCACCTAGTTGAGGTTGCGGGGGTCGAGTCCGAGCTCCTGGCCCCGCCTCTTCACTGATCGCTACTAGGTCACTCTCCCTGAGCCGTGAGCTTTATCGTACCTCTGCTTAAAGCTATGTATGGATCCTGCCTCCACTACATCGCTTCCCAAACTATTCCACTTACTGACTACTCTGTGACTGAAGAAATACTTCCTAACATCCCTGTGATTCATCTGTGTCTTCAACTTCCAACTGTGTCCCCTTGTTGCTGTGTCCCATCTCTGGAACATTCTGTCTTTGTCCACCTTGTCAATTCCTCTCAGTATTTTGTATGTCGTTATCATGTCTTCCCTATCTCTCCTGTCCTCCAGTGTCGTCAGGTCGATTTCCCTTAACCTCTCCTCGTAGGACATACCCCTTAGCTCTGGGACTAGTCTTGTTGCAAACCTTTGTACTTTCTCTAGTTTCTTTACGTGCTTGGCTATGTGTGGGTTCCAAACTGGTGCCGCATACTCCAATATGGGCCTAACGTACACGGTGTACAGGGTCCTGAACGATTCTGTACACCGTGTACGTTAGGCCCATATTGGAGAATGCGGCACCAGTTTGGAACCCACACCTAGCCAAGCACGTAAAGAAACTAGAGAAAGTACAAAGGTTTGCAACAAGACTAGTCCCAGAGCTAAGGCATATGTCCTACGAGGAGAGGTTAAGGGAAATCGACCTGACGACACTGGAGGACAGGAGAGATAGGGGGGACATGATAACGACATACAAAATACTGAGAGGAATTGACAAGGTGGACAAAGACAGAATATTCCAGAGATGGGACACAGCAACAAGGGGACACAGTTGGAAGTTGAAGACACAAATGAATTACAGGGATGTTAGGAAGTATTTCTTCCTACCATCCTGTGTGTGTGTGTGTGTGTGTGTGTGTGTGTGTGTGTGTGTGTGTGTGTGTGTGTGTGTGTGTACTCTTTGTACAATCAAATATTGAATCCATGCATGTAATTTTCATCACAAAAGCTCTAAGATAAATGGGCAACTCACGGGTCTTCATATAACCTATAACAAAGTTCTACTTCAGAAGAAACTTTTCCATTTCTCCAGACGAGAGAAATACCTCCTGTTACCAAGCAGAGTCTAGGACATTAGGAAGGACATTAGGAAGCACTTTATAAGTGTTTCCTAACGTCCTCGTCAATCATATTACCGCTCAGCTTCTATCTCTGCAATCCTCTGATTTCTTCTATGCCAAAACCTTTTGTACTTTTGTATCCAGTCATTGATACTGAATACTTTGTGCAACGTAATTACAATATCCAGGACTCTTTTCACGTCCTTATCCCCATCCTCATACCTCATGATCCTGAGGTGTATGACAAGTCTGGTGGCATATTTCTCAATTTCCTGAACTTTCTGTATATTCCTGTTAAAATGCAAGTTCTACTTCAATCAGTAATAATAATAATAATAATAATAATAATAATAATAATAATAATAATAATAATAATAATAATAATAATAATAATAATAATAATAATAATAATAATAATAATAATAATTCGATGAGAATAATAAAATGAAAACAGAATGTCTGAAAAACAGTGAGAGATAAGAGGCATCAGGATGTGGTACTTTATCACAGATATAATTACCAATAATAGTGGAGCCCTGAAAGAAATAGAAGAAGTAGTGGAGGAAAAACCTGACATCATAGGAGAAGGAAGTGGAGGAGGAGGAGAAGGAGAAGGAGGAGAAGAAGAGGAGAAGAACAGGTGATCAGAAACTACTGGAGATTTGAGGAAGTGGGGAAACCTGGACGTTGGAGATTTTAAAGACTATATAACAGACAGTTAATGTCTGGAGAGACAGACGATGATAATAGTTGATGTTGGACGTAAGTTACCACCAGACATTAGGAGGTTAAGGAAGGAGTTCATTGTTAATAAAATACACACACATACATACGTACACATACACACACACATGCACACACACGCACACACACACACACACACCCACATCCACACACACATATACACACACACACACACACACACATACACACACACACATACACACACACACACACACACATACACACACACACACACACACACACACACACACACACACACACACACACACACACACACACACACACACACACACACACACATGACTTCGCAGGCTTGCTTATAAGTAAGAAATAACATTACTACAATTAATAATAATGTTATTATTTTAAAATAACTATTACTACTAAAATGACTATTATTACTGCTCGTAATGCTGCTACTTTTATTATTGTTAATAATACTGGTAATTGTGCTGCTTTTATTATTATTAATACCACTATTATAAATTAGTTGTAACCCGCTACAACTACAACAACAGCAACAGTTATATCTAATACCTCCACTATTTATAACAGCTACAAAACCTCCACTGTGCATATATTCACCTCATTAGGAATGACACACTTACCCCAACACTTCAGTAAGAGTGCCACACTTAAACTAACACTTCACTGATAGTGCCAAACTTATCCCTACTCGTCAAGCAGCTGATCCAATATTATCATTTGCTTGACTTCCTCTCTGCTTCCCTCTCTCCATCCCTCCCTGCTTCCCTCCTGCTCTCCCTCCCTTGGTTCCTCCATTATCTTCATCTTCTCCTGTACCTACTGAACACGAAGTCAAATGTATATAAATAATAAATCACCTTACATCACCTTACTGAAATCTTCCAGTTCAGGTCGTAACATAATGTGAGGCGACCAATCCTGTGTGATGGAATATAACAGGGAAAACATAGCTAACTTTTGTTTCTATGTAAACATTATTCAGAGTTAGGTAGCAATACACTGCAGGAGAACACAATTTTGTTTATTTAAAAACATTCAGAGGCACGAATGAACATGGATATAAGACGACCACTACCACCACCACGACTGCCACGACCACCACCACCACTACCACGACTACGAGTGGCAATGACCTATGATCCAGGAAAGATGGGGATAGTTCCCATTCCGTAAATCAAGGAAATATAAAATGAATTTTGGTGCGTATCTGGACCTCAGTTGTAAGCAGAGATACACGAGCACTCATCTTACCTGCGTTATAATTGTTACTATTATGGAAAAGCGTTGAGTCAGCGGGGAAGGTGTCATTCAGAGCCAAGGTGATCACTTTTTTTACGAGGAAGGTGAGAGTTGCTCAAACTCCTGGTATCAAAATAATGATGATATTATTACTACTACTACTAGAAGTAGTAGTACTAGTACTATCATTTCTAGTACTAGTACTACTATTACTAGTACTACTACTACTACTACTGCTACTACAACTAGTACTACTACTGCTTCCGCTACTGCTACTACTACTAGTACTACTACTGCTACTACTAGTACTAGCACTCATTCTCCTCCTCCCTGCTCCTTGAGGAGTTTAACTTCTGTTATATTTCCTCCACGTGTGTTGGTTTGTGCAGTTGAACAGTATTTATTACACGTTAGTGTTTAGATATATAATTGATATTCGTTACGCGTGTCTTTTGGCCGTGTTGTTCTGATACCGAGATAAACTTATACGGTCCTTGAGGGTGTTACCGCTCCCTTGGTCCACCATGCCGACGCCCAGCCTCGCCTCTACACCATCAAGTTACTGCTGTTAGTTTTATATTAATCAGAGGAAGTGTTAAAGCCGTAGGGGTCATCGATGTGTCACTTTGGGTGCTAGAGCAGTGCTTGTAGTGCTAGAGCTGTTTTTGGTAGAGCCTTGTTCTAATTTACCAAGTTTGTCAGTGGAAGCCAAGGAATTTACGAGTGTGATTTGAAAAGGTGCTAGTTTGTCAGGATTACTACCTGGCCTTTTAATATTTTTACAGTAACGGGAATTTTATTAGCGATATTTGATTCTAATTAGCGTTTTTCTTCATTCTATGATTATTATATAGGGTTAATATTAGGTAATATTAGCATCCATAGAAAAATAAATATATTTCAGAGAAAATCTAGCGTTTTCTCACTGATGCCATTATATATATATATATATATATATATATATATATATATATATATATATATATATATATATATATATATGTATATATATATATATATATATATATATATATATATATATATATATATATATATATATATATATATATATTTATATATATATTATATATATATATACGTATATATATATATATATATATATATATATATATATATATATATATATATATATATATATATATATATATATATATATATATATATATTACACGCACCTTTGGGACCATCGACAAGTATTTTTCACTCAATAAGAGCACTCAGTGACGAAAAGAAAATAGCCATTCAGATATTTCCTTTGAAAAATGAGGATTGAGATGTTTACACTGAAGAGGAGAGTAGGAGGGTCATGCCGAGGTTATGTGTCATTAGCACCAGTGAAAGGGTACCTAGTGAAGGAGGAGTAAATGGCATGAAAAGGAATGATTGATGGACGTGGTGGATGGGGATGTAGGGCTGTAACACCTCTGAATATTAGTGTGGATACCACTCTCTCTCTCTCTCTCTCTCTCTCTCTCTCTCTCTCTCTCTCTCTCTCTCTCTCTCTCTCTCTCTCTCTCTCTCTCTCTCTCTCTCTCTCCCTCTCTCTCTCTCTCTCTTCTGTTTCACTCGTTGACACTTCTCTTGTTTCTTGCCAAAATTTTATCCCTGTATTGCTGTATCTGTTGCTTCTCTTGTTGTCCTACCGACCAGATATCACTGGGAACGTTGTCAAAGCTCTGGGATTTACTAGCCACCTTGCAGCTACAGATATTTCTATAGCCAAAGATTCACATTTACTTACACATTTTATGCAAGAATCACGGACAAGAGTCACGGGGTGCAAAATAACCAAAGGGGAAGTTGAATAATAGCTCTAGGCCTTTCAACACATCATGAGCTTGCAAAGTTGCAGAAATGAGCAAATTCTCACTCCTGCAGCTTTGCACGCTCCTGATGATGTGTTGATTGCAACACGAAAGGCCTAGAGCTGTTATTCAACTCCCCCTGTGGTTGCTTTGCATACTGAAACACATATTTTCCTGGAATGTTAGAAGGATCATAATTAATATTAACAATTGTAATTATTATTATTAGCATTATTATTAGTAGTGATTGGGGAATTGGAAATAATTGGGTTTGATCCTAGGTAGGGAAGAATAGCTATATTTATTTGGCTTAAGAACACATTGTCAAATCAAGCCTTTTAGTGGGTGGCTTCCAGAAAGACATTGGGATGTTAGGAAATATTTCTTCGGTGCAATATTGATCAGAAACGTTGAATAACCTTGCTGATGAACCTGCTGAGGCACACTCCATACACAGCGTTAAGGAGAGGTATGATACGGCTCTAGAGGGCCGGATGGGAGGTACGGCATTGTGAGATGATTTTCGGCTCACCCTTACTGCTTCTTGCCGAGAACAAGGTTCGTACACACAGTTTACGTTAATCCTTATTTAAGAGATTAAACTCTTCTTTATGTTAGCCTTAAATACCCTAGTGCTGTCTAGAGGATTTAATTAATAAACTGATTAATATTATGAACAAACCTAAGCTGGATGTTTCAGTCAGTCAGTAATCCTGGACAAACCCATATGTTGCTTAGTTTTGTCTCCAGTTTGTGAGTTAGTTGTTAATAAAATTTATACGTTAGTTTGTTAGTTAAAGTTTGTCAACCTCACGAGATACTTCCTCTGAGATGCTAACATCAAGCATCCTTTAATCTCTAAATTAAGAATTAAAGCAAAATATGTCTAGAAATGCTGTCGAAATAAAGCAACTTACTAACCTACAACTACTATTTGTAGCAGTACTTTACTACAGTCACTTTTACTATTGCTACAGTGTTGAACAGAGTTCATTTAAAGATTCATATATAAAACAACGACGAAAATATTAATCAGAGCGTCATTGTTTGGGTTGCTTGGAGCTTTACTGGAGTGTCCCCTCCAAGCACAGGTTATTGCTACATTTTCTATACTGCAATTTTTAGCCAGGAAAATTAAATTTCACGGAAGGGCAAGATTAAGTTGCTAGTGTCCTTGAAAAAAAAATATTTTTTTTTTATTTTAGCGTATAAGAAATTGTATGTAGTTAGCCTCTTCTGCAAGAAGGCTAGGAATGGTGTAGTTATCTACTGGTAAAGCAGCTTAGAATAGAGAATACTAAGACACAATGCCGTGACTGGAACAATACACAAATAACCTGCACATAAGTAGTTTATTCTGGTACACATAAATACAGTTACATAAATTATCATACATAGAAGTATATGTGTAGATTATCCAGAATAACCCCCAAAAATCAGGCAAAGTGACTTATTTCCAATGGGGTCCTTGACTTATTTCTAGTTTACAGTTTAAAATAAAGGTGTAGCTGGGATGGTGAGGGTGACTTAACAAATACTGGGGAAAAGCACACTTGTACTGAGAGCTCAGGGCATTAAAAGGCAACGTTTCGCCACGAATGGCTTCATTAGTCTGGTGAAACCATTCGTGGCGAAACGTTTTCTTTAAAGCCCTGAGCTGTGCACAAATGTTCTATTCCACATTTTGCCGCCATCGCCATACCACTTACAACCCCGAAATACATGATATAGGCAAAGAAAATGGCATGGGCAAAGAAAATCTAAAAAAAAGAACAGACCCGAAGGACAAATGCTGCAAAATTTTCCCCAAGAAAAAAATCACGACTGACAAACTTACGATAAACGAGCAAAATCGAAAAGTTATTGATGGCTGAGTGCATGACATGTCAGTTCAGTTTCCTCGTAGAGTAGGCAACACTCAACAGAAATTCACACTTGACCAGGCATACCAAGAAACTGGAGAAAGTGCCAAGGTTTGTAACATGACTAGTCCCATAGCTAACAAGACTTCACATTTTATTGCTCTCTAATGCGAAAACATCTGAGGGTTTCGTATTGGAAACGGAAGATATGAAAATAGAAGGTATAACATGGTGAAGGTAGAGAAGGAACACACGGACACATGACCACAAGGATAGAGGAGGTAGAGAAGGAACACACGACTACAAGGATGAAGGAAGTAGAGAAGGAACACACTACTACAAGGATGGAGGAAGTAGAGAAATAACACACGACTACAAGGATGGAGGAGGTAGAGAAGGAACACACCAACACTGAGTGTATATTCCGAAAGAGATTACAGAAAGGGTGAATTCACTCTAAGAAAAATTAGCAATTCCGAGTAAACACAGAGAGATGAGAGACAGTCAAGAGGGTAATCTTCACGGCTGATGGGGAAAAAAAACTGAGGAGAGGATGACAAGGAAAGCTAGGATGGAGGAAGGTGAGATAAAAAAAGGAGGAAGAGATAACCTGATGGGATGGATCAAGAAGGCGAGAGACGAGAAGAAGAGTTTTAAAGATAAGAGAATAAAAATTGGCTGGCTATAGATACAAGGAAAAAAACTTCTGTAATTAGTATCGTCGTTAAGCTTATTATCTCCCGCAACTTTTAAGGAAAGTTAAACGAATTCAAAATGGTAATTTGTGGATGTGAACAGGACGTTGCTAAGGTGATGCAGAAGGATAATACAACGGTAGAGTATACTGACTGAATGTAAATAAAACACAATGCGGGTTATTGTATATTATTGTGAAGATGTTTCGACTACCATAAACTTTATCAATTAATAAAATCTTCATTTAATAAATGTCTTCACAGTAAAATGGTAAAACCCTCATTGTGTATCTTATTTCACTGCCTAAGCCAGTGAAATAAGATACACATTTCCTCCTTCAGTCCAATGTTGTTAGATAAATGCAAGTTTTTAACTAATAAGACATTTACTGTGGCTACATTTCGGTCAGAGAGAGCATTGTCAAGCCAATAAAAACACTACAGTGTTGGGACACTGAGAGTATATAAAAGGAACAAGGTGAGGTGTCCAAAGGACATCGCATTACTTATTTTTATGTTCTTACAGGATACGAAGAGGAGAAGGCAGGGAAGGTCGTTGAAAAGTTTAGGTAAAGGACCTGGATGTTGAAAGGTAGGTTGAAGATGATGTGTAAGGTAGGCTGAAGTGGAGGATAAGGGAGAAATAGTATTTGTAAAAATAAAAGATGGATTAGAGAGATAGAGGGTTTGTTGCTACAGTGAAAGGGAAGGAAGATAAGGCTCGCGTGTTGGTGAGTAAAGCAAAGTGTGATGTGGGCGGGGGTAGACTAGGGGCGTGGGTGGACTAGGGGCGTGGGCGGCACGAGAGGGAGAGAGAACGAGTGTTGACCATTCCTCCCTCTCTCCCTACCCTCCCCATCCCTCTCACCAAACCCTTTCCTCTCTCTCTCTCTCTCTCTCTCCCCTGCCCTCTACATGTCCTTGGACTTCTCCACTACCTCTGGATTCTGGGTGCAGGAGGGAAGATTATCGATGAGTGGGATGAAGGATGAACGAATGGGGGATAAAGAATACGAGTAAGGAAATCATATGCTTTCAATGAACACAAAAATATAATTTTTTCCCCATTAAACGAGCTAAGGCACTGGACACACCTCCACAAGCTGTGCAGGAGGAACACCATAACAAACACGACAGGAGCCTAAGTGGAAAGTGTGAAAATATTTCTGAGCCTCCTTGTGTAGTTACTTTCCAATACATTGGTCAAATTACATATAAACATTTACTGAGAAGAGCTTATGCAATGTAAGTGGAGACAAAGAGGGAAAAATCAATTGGAATGAGAGCTTAGTCTGCAGAGAAGAAAAAAAGTGACTTTCTTCACAGTATTAACCTTGGAGGCTTAATCGGCCAGGTTAACCCAAGAGAGCCAATCAGTGTGGCTCATATCCACTGTGTTCCTTCGTCCTTCTTCTCTAGGATGAGACACACAACTATGGGCTAACTCTTAGCTACCTATCTACTGCTAGGTGAAGTAGCATATTAGGTATAAAGAGACCTTCTCATGCGACTTGTTTTGCCCAGGGATCAAACTCGGGGTTGTTGGTTATGAGCGGACTAGAAGGAAGATTTTTAAAAATGCAGGTTGGAAAGAAAGAGGTTTTAAATGGAGCAGAGATTTAGAAGAGAGTAGAGGTTTTAAGTGAGTTTATGTTTTAAAAGGAGCAGAAGTATAGAAGGAAGTAAGGATTTTGAAGGAAATTAAGGTTTAACCAATAAAAGAATTACCATTTACTGAACCTTTGAAGAAGTGAATCATTAATAATTTGACGATAAAAAAAAAAATATTGAGTAAAATGTCAGTAACATCAATTTCATCTCATCATAACAACGTGAACATTTTTTTCCCACCTTCGCAAAGCAACATTTATACAACAAAATGAGCGTAGTTATTTGCGTATGATTCCATAAGCAACAATTATTTTACCTGCAACACAATTGTCCTCTAAGATTTGTTAAGTTATACCATGAATTAAGGAAAGATCCTGGACTTGACCTTACGAAACAGCCAAAGTAATTGTGATAGTAATTATGGACAAGGTAGATTATAGTTGAAAAATGAACATGTTATTAGAAGATGGGGGAACTTACGTACCTCTTAATAAAATAGTTGTAGATTGTAAATTATTCAGTTAGGGCTGAAAATTGTCATAGCGTCTTGCCGCAAAGGTCGTGTGTGTCATGTTGGGAAATGAAGAGAAGAATCAGCAGTCTGGGAGGGCGTTCATGATCATTAATAACCTGTTAGTTTATCCCAGCTGCTCCCACACACCTCCCACACACACACATACACATACACTCACACACACACACACACACACTGTAGCTTCCATCTCTCTCATTTTCGCTTTTAACTCCTGCATCTCTCCACTCTTCATTCATTCTATTTCTCTTTCATTTTCACTCAAAGTCTTTCACTCTTCCCTTCTTCTGTCTTCTCAGTTCCCTGTTCTCTGCTTCTCTCAAAGTCTGAAAAAATACTAACTCTTCGCTCTTACTTCTCTCGTATTTCTTTTCTCTCACACCATTTCTTCACACACCTTCTCACACTCACACTTCCCTCACACTCACACTTCCCTCACACACTTCCCTCACACTCACACTTCCCTCACACTCACACTTCCCTCACACTCACACTTCCCTCACACTCACACTTCTCTCACACTCACACTTCCCTCACACTCACACTTCCCTCACACTTCCCTCGCACTCACCTTTCCCTCACCCTTCCCTCACCCTTCCCTCACCCTTCCCTCACCCTTCCCTCACCCTTCCCTCACACTTCCCTCACACTTCCCTCACACTCACCCTTCCCTCACACTTCCCTCACCCTTCCCTCACACTTCTCCCACCCATCCCTCACTCCCTCCCCTCACACTGCCCTCACTCCCTACCCTCACACTGCCCTCACTCCCTTCCCTCACACTGCCCTCACTCCCTTCCCTCACACTGCCCTCACTCCCTACCCTCACACTGCCCTCACTCCCTTCCCTCACACTGCCCTCAAACTTCCCTCACATTTCCCTCACCCTTCCCTCACACTTCCCTCACCCTTCCTTCACCCTTCCCTCACCCTTCCCTCACCCTTCCCTCACCATTCCCTCACACTTCCCTCACCCTTCCCTCACACTTCCCTCACCCTTCCCTCACCCTTCCCTCACACTTCCCTCACCCTTCCCTCACACTTCCCTCACCCTTCCCTCACACTTCCCTCACCCTTCCCTCACACTTTCCTCACACTTCCCTCACACTTCCCTTACCCTTTCCTCACACTTCCCTCACCCTTCCCTCACCCTTCCCTCACCCTTCCCTCACACTTCCCTCACACTTCCCTCACACTCACCTCCCACTTCCCTCACCCTTCCCTCACACTTCCCTCACACTTCCCTCACATTTCCATCACCCTTCCCTCACACTTCCCTCACCCTTCCCTCACACTTCCCTCACCCTTCCCTCACACTTCCCTCACCCTTCCCTCACACTTCCCTCACCCTTCCCTCACACTTCCCTCACCCTTCCCTCACACTTCCCTCACCCTTCCCTCACACTTCCCTCACACTTCCCTCACATTTCCATCACCCTTCCCTCATACTTCCCTCACCCTTCCTTCACCCTTCCCTCACCCTTCCCTCACCCTTCCCTCACCCTTCCCTCACACTTCCCTCACCCTTCCCTCACACTTCCCTCACCCTTCCCTCACCCTTCCCTCACACTTCCCTCACCCTTCCCTCACACTTCCCTCACACTTCCCTCACACTTCCCTCACACTTCCCTCACCCTTCCCTCACACTTCCCTCACCCTTCCCTCACACTTCCCTCACACTTCCCTCACATTTCCATCACCCTTCCCTCACACTTCCCTCACCCTTCCTTCACCCTTCCCTCACCCTTCCCTCACCCTTCCCTCACCCTTCCCTCACACTTCCCTCACCCTTCCCTCACACTTCCCTCACACTTCCCTCACACTTCCCTCACACTTCCCTCACACTTCCCACACACTTCCCTCACACTTCCCTCACACTTCCCTCACACTTCCCTCACACTTCCCTCACACTTCCCTCACCCTTCCCTCACACTTCCCTCACACTTCCCTCACACTTCCCTCACACTTCCCTCACACTCACCTCCCTCTCCTTCCTGCCATTCTTCCCTAAATTAATTCTGCATTTTTTATTATTTTCTTGACTGTTAATATTTACTTCCATTCATTTTACTGTTATTTTTCTCCGTGTCTTAATTACTTGTTTATTTTCCTTAACCTAAACCTGTCTGCTTCCATAATTATTAATCAGTTTCACTGCGTTTCGAACGTTGAGATAGATATAGATAGATAGATAGATAGATAGATAGATAGATAGATAGATAGATAGATATGTAGATAGATAAATAGACAGATAGATAGATAGATAGATAGATAGATAGATAGATAGATAGATAGATAGCGAGAGAGAGAGAGAAAGAGAGAGAGAGAGAGAGAGAGAGAGAGAGAGAGAGAGAGAGAGAGAGAGAGAGAGAGAGAGAGAGAGAGAGAGAGAGAGAGAGAGAGAGAGAGAGAGAGAGAGAGAGAGAGAGAGAGAGAGAGAAGGAAAGTAAAGGAAAGGAATGTTAAGGAAACTGGACATTGTTCTGAGGGAGACAACTATTATACTTCAAGTCGGGCAGCTACCTTCAGTTTTATTTTTTGAGAATTATATCACTCTTGCTGCATCCTTCAGTATTTTTAATGTCTGGATAATGGTATATCTTTATTGTGCTCCGTGAGATACAATCCAAGGGATATTAGTCATTCACAATAAATTAGTTGTCTGGCTAAACTTTGACTTTCCAGAAACGTTCAGTTTCGTGTCAAGGCTCCAGATCTGCATTTTCGCGTGCCTCACTTGACAGTATATAGCTGTTCTATCTTTTTTTTTTTTTTACACAGGATTTGACAAGGTTAATTTCTCTCTCTCTCTCTCTCTCTCTCTCTCTCTCTCTCTCTCTCTCTCTCTCTCTCTCTCTCTCTCTCTCTCTCTCTCTCTCTCTCTCTTTCTCTCTCTCTTTGACAAGGTAAGAGCTGTTACCTACATCAGCTCATTTGAAAGCATTTTTATTGTTATGAGATATACAAGTAGGGAACAGGATGAAGTTGGAGCCATCTGTGGGCCAGCATTTTCATCTGATCAACTGACTTTATCTCTCTCTCTCTCTTTCTCTCAGCCTTCACCTGCTTTAACCAATCTCCTGATCTCTGCATCTCAAACTTGTTCATCCTCACCTCTTCACTTATTCTTCCCACTTATCTTTCGCCTTCTTTGCCTACCAAACTTGTTAATTTCTCGCTCTGTCATCCTTCCCATTCTCTCTTCCTGCCCTCTCGCCCCTCGTATTCCCTCACCCATCCTCCTTCGCTTACCCCTCCTCCCATGAACATCCCTCCCCTCCTCCGTCACCCCTACGCCCCGGCACACACACCCACCTGCCTCTTCCACCCACAGATTTTCTTCTAGTATCTCTCTCAGCCTTTGCACGACAACCAACCCTCCCTCCCCCTATCTTCCTCTCTGTCTGTCTGTCTGTCTGTCTGTCTGCCTGTCTGTCTGTCTGCCTTCCTGTCTGTCTCTCTGTCTGCCTTCCTGTCTGTCTGTCTGTCTACCTTCCTGTCTGTCTGTCTGTTTACCTTCCTGTCTGTCTGTCTGTCTGTCTGTCTGCCTGTCTCTCTCTCTCTCTCTCTCTCTCTCTCTCTCTCTCTCTCTTACACATACACACACACACTTACCTTCTCTTTACACATCCTTTAACTCTCTACTTGTTGCACAGTCTCACTCACAATATTTTTGCTCTCCTTCACACGCCTTCCGTCCCTCCCTTTCCTCAGCTCTCTCCCTTCCACCATGCCCCTCCCCTCCCCATCTCCGTCTTCATGCTCCTACCTAAACTGTGGTGGTTTCACGTGGCTCACTTGCGAGAGTATTGGACTCTCATTCGCAAAGTCCCAGGTTCACGTTCTCGGCACGAAAAAACATATGGAAAGTCTTCTTTCTATCTCTGCTGCCCCTACCTACCTTCCCACCTACCTACCTACCTACCTACCTACCTACCTACCTACCTACCTACCTACCTACCTACCTACCTACCTACCTAACAGGTACCTGACTGCTGTCAGTCACGTCCAAAGAAAAACGTGTTAGGGGACTCCAGTACTTACTGGAATATCATATTATATGTAAGAAACCCCCCCTTCCCTGTCCTCTGTGTAAGAGACTCCAGTACATTCTGGAGGGAAGCGTTGAGTAGTAAGGTATCCTTGTAGCTAATAATGCTAATTAAAAAAATACTAATTACTTCACGAAGCCAACAATCTTCCACCTCTCATCTCTAACATCTCCTCATCTTCTCTGCCTCCCTCCCTCCCTTCCTCCCTCCCTCCCCCCCTCCCTTCCTCTCTCTTTTTTTTTTTACACAGTGTTTGACAAGGTTAAGGATCCCTAGCTTTATTGACAAGCTATTTACAGGTTAAGGATTGCTAACTTTATTGGCAAGCTAAGAGCTGTTACCTACATCAGCTCATTTGAAAGCATTTTTATTGTTATGAGACACAAATAGGGAACAGGATGAAGTTGGAGCCATCTGTGGGCCAGCATTTTCATGTGATCAACTGACTTTATCTCGTTGACATCATTATGCTGTACGAATGTGTTCCCTACTCGAGTCATCCTGGGTATATATGATCTCAGATGAAGCGATGTTCTGGAGAAGGGTACAGCCAGAGTGAAGTTGCTGCTTTCTGCCCGTCTTGTGGCATAAAAGCTTGTTTCACGCTGTCCTCGAAGTGGATCCAAGTGTGGTACTTTGACAATATTGGCCTTGTACATAACAGTAAGGCCACCCACATCCCTCCTATGTTGAAGGCTCTGCTGAGACGAGAGATGAGACGTCTTGATCTGTTCTCTACTCTGTCAAGCAGTCGCAGATGAGAGGGGGGGGCAGGCAAACCAAGAAAGTGGAGCATACTCAAGGTGTGAGCGTACTTGTGCCTCGTACAGAATCTTGCAACCCCTACTGTCAAGGAGATGCTAGATACGGCGAAGTGCTGTAAGCTTCCTGGCTGCCTTGTTTGCAAGATTTACAACATTGTTCTTCATGGTTAGTTTGGAGTCAATTTTCACCCCAAGGATATCAACTTCTTCTCCAGGTGCCAACACCCTCCCATTCATCCTTACTACTGCACCAGCATTACAATCATGGTGCCTAGAGACGATCATCATTTGCGTTTTCTCAGGTGCAAATGTTACTTGACATCTATTTCCCCAAGCTGATATAGCTCTCAGCTGGTGAGTGATGTAGCTTAGAGCAGCTGGCATTTCTTCTCTTGGATAAGTGAATGTCAGTGTACAGTCGTCTGCATATGCATGTGATTCTGGGATGAGATGAAGAAGGTCGTTGAAGTAGACATTCCATAACAATGGTCCCAGTACGCTTCCTTGTGGAACACTTCCCCCAATAGGATGTCTTGCTGATTCCGTTCCATTGAGAACTACACTTAGAGATCTAGCATAAAAGTTATCACTGAGGAGACATAACGTAGAGCCTGCAATTCCCAGTGCTTGAAGTTTTGCTAAGAGGCCCTGGTGCCACACCCGGTCGAAAGCGCCAGCAATGTCCAATGCTACCACACAGCTGACTTTGGATTCATCCAGTGACTGGTGCCACTTAGTGGAGAGGTTTAACAACAGATCAGCAGCAGAGTAACCTTTCCTGAAGCCATATTGACGATCACAAAGTAGTGAGTGGTAGTCAAAAAACTCTGTCATTTGTCTTGAGATTATTGTCTCAAGGATCTTACCAGTGATTGACAGGAGTGACACTGGTCTGTAGTTGCTGATTTCTGCTCTGCTCTTCTTTTTGTGAACAGGGACTACATTTGCCTCTTTCCATAGAGAGGGCCATTTACACTGTACTAGGCAGTGCTGAAAGATGCGAGTTAGAGGTGCTGCTAGCTGGTCTGCACATCTTCTCAGCAATCTTGGGCTCAACTTGTCTGGACCCACAGCCTTTTCTTGGTCAAGCGATTTAAGAAGGAAATGCACCTCCTCCTGCCTTATTGTCACCACTGACAGTTTTGACACAGTTCTTGCAGCTAGCCAAGGAGGGTCCCATGCTGGATCAGGAACTTGCATTTTGGAAGCAAAGTGTTCAGCAAAGAGGTCTGCCTTCTCTTGACTACTAGTAGAGGTTGTCCCATCCTGTCGATTTAGAGGTGGAATGAGTTCATCAGGCAGATAACCTTGTCTGTCCTTGACCAGGGACCACCAGGTTTTGAAGCCTACCCTACCTGATGCTAGCTTTCTTTTAGTGTCCACCTCCCATTTAGCAATGGCCCACTTTTGAACGTCATCCATATGCCTACAGGCTTGCGTGTGCAAGTTTCTGTTATAGGTGGTAGGATGTCTCTTTTACCTTTGCCATGCTTTGTACTTAGCAGTAGCAGCCTCTCTACAACTAAAGCCAAACCAAGGCTGATCTGTAGGCTTTGTCACATATTGCCGGTGAGGAATGTGTTTTTGTTGTAGATTAAGGATGTGTCCAGTGAAGGCTTTCACTTGGTTGTCAACATCACCTTGGAGAAGAGCATTCCAATCGGTGGTGGCGAGCTCAGAGCAAAGGGCTGGCCAATTACCTCTTTCCCATAACCAGGTTGTGCGTGTGGACTCCTCACCTCGTTCTGTTGGGATCTTAAGTGTCGTAAAAACAGCCTTGTGGTCAGACGATCCAACGTAGCCGAGGGGTTGACAAGTGACTATGCCTTCTGCCAGATCACTTACTACTGGGTCAAGGGAGGAGCCAGAGATGTGAGTAGGGAAATCAACAAAGTTTCTCATGTCAAACACTGTAAGAAGGTCATCAAAGTCCCTCTGTATAAGGTGTTGGTTGAGGTCACAAACAATTATGATATGTTGACAGTTGTGTTGTAGCAGAAAGGAGTCAATATTTTTCATTAGGAAGTTGATGGGGTCTGCATGCTGCCACTGAGGTCTGTACATTGCACATACTAGTACAGAGGTACTAGTGTTCTCTTTTTTTTTTTTTTTTTTTTTTTTTTTTTACACAGGGTTTGACAAGGTTAAGGATCCCTAGCTTTATTGACAAGCTATTTACAGGTTAAGGATTCCTAACTTTATTGGCAAGCTAAGAGCTGTTACCTACATCAGCTCATTTGAAAGCATTTTTATTGTTAAGTGACATACAAGTAGGGAACAGGATGAAGTTGGAGCCATCTGTGGGCCAGCATTTTCATTTGATCAACTGACTTTATCTCGTTGACATCATTATGCTGTACGAATGTGTTCCATACTCGAGTCATCCTGGGTATGTATGATCTCAGATGGAATGATGTTCTGGAGAAGGGTACAGCCAGAGTGAAGTTGCTGCTTTCTGCCCATCTTGTGGCATAAAAGCTTGTTTCACGCTGTCCTCGAAGTGGATCCAAGTGTGGTACTTTGACAATATTGGCCTTGTACATAACAGTAAGGCCACCCACATCCCTCCTATGTTGAAGGCTCTGCTGAAATGACAGATCTATCCAGGATGGGTCCAGACGAGAGATGAGACGTCTTGCTCTGTTCTCTACTCTGTCAAGCAGTCGCAGATGAAAGGGGGGGGGGCAGGCAAACCAAGAAAGTGGAGCACACTCAAGGTGTGAGTGTACTTGCGCCTCGTACAGGATCTTGCAACCCCTACTGTCAAGCAGATGTGAGATACGGCGAAGTGCTGTAAGCTTCCTGGCTCCCTTGTTTGCAAGATTTACAACATGGTTCTTCATGGTTAGTTTGGAGTCAAATTTCACCCCAAGGATATCAACTTCTTCTCCAGGTGCCAACACCCTCCCATTCATCCTTACTACTGCACCAGCATTACCATCATGGTGCCTAGAGACGATCATCATTTGCGTTTTCTCAGGTGCAAATGTTACTTGCCATCTATTTCCCCAAGCTGATACAGCTCTCAGCTGGTGATTGATGTAGCTTAGAGCAGCTGGCATTTCTTCTCTTGGATAAGTGAATGTCAGTGTACAGTCGTCTGCATATGCATGTGATTCTGGGATGAGATGAAGAAGGTCGTTGAAGTAGACATTCCATAACAATGGACCCATCACACTTCCTTGTGGAACACTTGCCCCAATACGATGTCTTGCTGATTCTGTTCCATTGAGAACTACACTTAGAGATCTACCATGAAGGTAATCACTGAGGAGACATAACGTAGAGCCTGCAATTCCCAATGCTTGAAGTTTTGCTAAGAGGCCCTGGTGCCAAACCCGGTCGAAAGCACCAGCAATGTCCAGTGCTACCACACAGCTGACTTTGGATTCATCCAGTGACTGGTGCCACTTAGTGGAGAGGTTTAACAACAGATCAGCAGCAGAGTAACCTTTCCTGAAGCCATATTGACGATCACAAAGTAGTGAGTGGTAGTCAAAAAACTCTGTCATTTGTCTTGAGATTATTGTCTCAAGGATCTTACCAGTGATTGACAGGAGTGACACTGGTCTGTAGTTGCTGATTTCTGCTCTGCTCTTCTTTTTGTGAACAGGGACTACATTTGCCTCTTTCCATAGAGAGGGCCATTTACACTGTACTAGGCAGTGCTGAAAGATGCGAGTTAGAGGTGCTGCTAGCTGGTCTGCACATCTTCTCAACAATCTTGGGCTCAACTTGTCTGGGCCCACAGCCTTTTCTTGGTCAAGCAATTTAAGAAGGAAATGCACCTCCTCCTGCCTTATTGTCACCACTGACAGTTTTGACACAGTTCTTGCAGCTAGCCAAGGAGGGTCCCTTGCTGGATCAGGAACTTGCATTTTGGTAGCAAAGTGTTCAGCAAAGAGGTCCGCCTTCTCTTGACTACTAGTAGAGGTGGTCCCATCCTGTCGATTTAGAGGTGGAATGAGCTCATCAGGCAGATAACCTTGTCTGTCCTTGACCATGGACCACCAGGTTTTGGAGCCTACCCTACCTGATGCTAGCTTTCTTTTAGTGTCCACCTCCCATTTAGCAATGGCTCACTTTTGAACGTCACCCATATGCCTACAGGCTTGCGTGTGCAAGTTCCTGTTATAGGTGGTAGGATGTCTCTTATACCTTCTCCATGCTTTGTACTTAGCAGTAGCAGCCTCTCTACAACGAAAGCCAAACCAAGGCTGATCTTTAGGCTTTGTTACATATTGCCGGTGAGGAATGTGTTCTTGTTGTAGATTAAGGATGTGTCTAGTGAAGGCTTTCACTTGGTTGTCAACATCCCCTTGGAGAAGAGCATTCCAATCGGTGGTGGCGAGCTCAGAGCGAAGGGCTGGCCAATTACCTCTTTCCCAATGCTAGGTTGTGCGTGTTGACTCCTCACCTCGTTCTGTTGGGATCTTAAGTGTCGTAAAAGCAGCCTTGTGGTCAGACGATCCAACGTAGCCGAGGGGTTGACAAGTGACTATGCCTTCTGCCAGATCACTCACTACTGGGTCAAGGGAGGAGCCAGAGATATGAGTAGGGAAATCAACAAAGTTTCTCATGTCAAACACTGCAAGAAGGTCATCAAAGTCCCTCTGTATAAGGTGCTGGTTGAGGTCACCAAGAAAGTGGAGCACACTCAAGGTGTGAGTGTACTTGCGCCTCGTACAGGATCTTGCAACCCCTACTGTCAAGCAGATGCGAGATACGGCGAAGTGCTGTAAGCTTCCTGGCTGCCTTGTTTGCAAGATTTACAACATGGTTCTTCATGGTTAGTTTGGAGTCAAATTTCACCCCAAGGATATCAACTTCTTCTCCAGGTGCCAACACCCTCCCATTCATCCTTACTACTGCCCCAGCATTACCATCGTGGTGCCTAGAGACGATCATCATTTGCGTTTTCTCAGGTGCAAATGTTACTTGCCATCTATTTCCCCAAGCTGATACAGCTCTCAGCTGGTGATTGATGTAGCTTAGAGCAGCTGGCATTTCTTCTCTTGGATAAGTGAATGTCAGTGTACAGTCGTCTGCATATGCATGTGATTCTGGGATGAGTTGAAGAAGGTCGTTGAAGTAGACATTCCATAACAATGGACCCAGCACGCTTCCTTGTGGAACACTTGCCCCAATAGGATGTCTTGCTGATTCCGTTCCATTGAGAACTACACTTAGAGATCTACCATGAAGGTAATCTCTCTCTCTCTCTCTCTCTCTCTCTCTCTCTCTCTCTCTCTCTCTCTCTGCCTTTTACACAGGGTTTTACAAGGTTAGGTTAATAATCGTAATTTTATTTACAAGTTAAGAGCTGTTACCAACATCGTCTCATTTAAAAGTCTTATTATTGTTTTGAAACATACAAATATGGATCATGATGAGGTTGGAGCCATCTGTGGGCCAGCAGTTTTATATGATCAACTAATTATATTTCGTTGATATAATTAATTGTTGTAAGAACATATTTTTCTCTCTCTCCCGCCCTCTCCTCTCTCTCTCTCTCTCTCTCTCTCTCTCTCTCTCTCTCTCTCTCTCTCTCTCTCTCTCTCTCTCTCTCTCTCTCTCTCTCTCTCTCCCTTTCTCACTCTCTAACTGTCTCCCATCTACCTCTCAAGCCATCCCCTTGCCTCCCTATTCCTCTTGCGCCTCTTCCTCTACCCCTCCCTCTCCCCGCTTCCTCTCTTCTCCTCCCCCCTCTCCCTGACTCTCCTCCCCAGGACCAGCTCTGCCGAGTTTCAATTCAAGGTCATTGTTATGGTGTCATGGGAGGGTGTAGTACCTTGTTACCTGAGCTCCACCACTCTCTACCTCTCTCTCTCTTTCTTTCTCTCATCACGTTGTACCTATTGCTTGATGCTACACACACCAGTCGGAGCTTCATAGAAAGAACTGCTGCATTTCATTATGCTCTAAACCGTGTGGGTTATTCAGCAAAAGCAGAGATGGGTCTGTCTCAAGTCCTCTAATCGCTGACTGGTGTCTATCCATTCCGGTCATTGTTCATCTTCCACGGAAAGAAATATTAAAACGCATTTTAGGGTAAAAAGTGTGAAGATGTGGAGAAGAATCCTTCCTCCGTAAGCCATGCGTGTCGTAAGAGACCACCAAAATGTCGGGAGCAAAGTTCTACTAACCCCTTCTCCTGTATTAATTACTAAATGTAAAAGGAGGAACTTCATTAAGTTGGGATGTTTAAATGTATGTAGATGTAGTGCAGATGAAAACAAAGATGGATTCTGACAGTTATGAATGAAAATAAGTTGGATGTCCTGGATCCAATCGAAGCAAAGTTGAAAGGGATTAGGTCAGGAGAGAGTTAGATCTAGAGGAGGAGTAGCGGTAATGTTGAATGATCAGTTCTGGAAGGGAAATAGGAAATATAAATGTACAATTTCAAGAATTATGTGGAATATGGGTTGGAGACAGAGGTGAGATATACTAAGTGTTTATGCATTTGGAGAATATACGTGTGTGGAGGAGAGAGAAAGAGAGAAAGAAATTTTGGGAGATGTTAAGTGTGTTTAGGGAGTTTGAACTAAGTGAGAGAATTATTGTGGCAGGGGACCTAAAGCCAAAGTGGAAGAAACTGTTGTGGAGGGCACGGTAGGTAAGTTTGGGTAGTTAATGTGGGACGTTTATTTGAACCTTGTATAGAAAAAGGTTTAGTAACAGGTAATGAGAATTTTAAGGAAAATAAGAACATAAGAAAGAAGGAACACTGCAGAAGGCCTACTGACCCATGCAAAGCAGGTCCATGTCCCCCCCCCCGGATTAGCCCAATGACCCACCTAGTCAGGTCACTTCCACTTAAGGAAGGAGCACAGCATCAGACCTAGAAGCACAAGCTAGTTAGGTCCAACTCACACCCACCCACAACCACTCAGTTAAGTACACGAGATGTAATATAGTGGGTAATGACAGTAGTTTTTGGATTATGTATTGGTGGATAAAAGATTGATGGGTAGACTTCTGAATGTGTATGTTTATAGAAGGGCAACAAACATATCAGATCATTATATAGCTGTTGCTACAGTGAGAGTAAAAAGTAGAGAAGTAAAATTTTCTAAATTAAAGTTTGAAGGGGCATCTGAACTGTAGTATCAGCGCACCTCTGGCAAGACAGTAATGTAGTGAGTGATGGGTGTTTCTTTTTCGGGTCACCCTACCTTAGTGGGAGACGGCCGTGTTAAATATATATATATATATATATATATATATATATATATATATATATATATATATATATATATATATATATATATAATATATATAAACACTGATCTCTGGCTGAAGGAGACTCGAACCTACGAACCTTAGGACAAGGTACGCAGTGCTTCACCAATCTACCAACACTGGACCAATACCTTGGCGTGTAGCATGAGCTACACGTTTGATCCAAGGCAGCCAGCTTTCAGGGAGAAGGCTTACAGCTTTTCATCTCATCCCCTGCATGCATCAGCCTTACTAGAGATTTGAACAATGCAAGGAATTCGCGAGAGCATGCGAAATATACACAAACACTGATCTCTGGCTGAAGGAGACTCGAACCTACGAACCTTAGGACAAGGTACGCAGTGCTTTACCAATCTACCCACACTGGACCAATACCTTGGCGTGTAGCATGAGCTACACGTTTGATCCAAGGCAGCCAGCTTTCAGGGAGAAGGCTTACAGCTTTTCATCTCATCCCCTGCATGCATCAGCCTTACTAGAGATTTGAACAATGCAAGGAATTCGCGAGAGCATGCGAAATATACACAAACACTGATCTTGTCCTAAGGTTCGTAGGTTCGAGTCTCCTTCAGCCAGAGATCAGTGTTTGTGTATATTTCGCATGCTCTCGCGAATTCCTTGCATATATATATATATATATATATATATATATATATATATATATATATATATATATATATATATATATATATTTATATTTATATATATATATAATGTAAGGGACACACTCCACCTAAGGAATGGAAGGCAATCAGGTCTGATTCGAGGAAGGAGAGGATAGCCCAAGGCACCTCCTCATAGAGGGATAAATGCTTTATAATCCATTTTGATAGAGAAAATTTCAACATATATGTTGACAACTTGAATAAGCGTTAGTTAATCACTTTCTTTATGTTTAAAATTGTGCCTGTAAAAAAATGCTAGTTCTAGAGAAAGTGTTTAACAGAAAAGGCAGACTTGGTGCACATAAGTCATTTGCTGTTAAATCTCAAAATTTGGAGAGAACGTGAATAAAAAAAAAATTTTGAAGTTAAAATGTATTTGTGAATACTATGAGAAACTATTTTGTAGGGGCTTAAAGTTTCTCACACTTCTTTTATACATTACCGATTTAGAGCTGGTAATATTTATATTATGTAGATCTGGAGCTGAACATTCCATGCAGTCAGCTATACAGTTACCCATGTAGCCAGGAAAGCAGGCAAGCAGCTATATAACCAGGTAGCCAGGCAGTCCACTACATAGTTTGCTAGGCAGTGTGGCCCAGGGAAAGGAGACTGTCCTTAAGACAACAGGTGGTCACCAGGGAAATAATACGTAATGAAGGGGGACTTTTGCCGTTCCCCTGACCCACCTGTTGTAGGGTGGGAAGGCAGGGAGAGGAAGGGCAGGGGAAAAAAAGAAATCATCGAAGGAAGGAAGGGAGAGAGAGAGAGAGAGAGAGAGAGAGAGAGAGAGACAGACAGACAGACAGACCGACAGACAGTGGGAGAGAGAATACCAAAACATAATGAAAATAATGGGAAAGAAAAAAGGTAATGATTTATGAGGTGAAGAGAGGGAGCGGATGAGAAAGACGGTGGATGAGGGAAAAGTAGAGGTGGATAAGGAAGGAAGACTAGAGGTGGAAAGATTAGGTATTACTCAGAATGTATTAGTATCTTACCGTCTAGAAGGTAGACCAAGACACAGATTGCATAACAAGCTTGTACTGGGGACGTCGCTCTTTGGAGAGCTTCTATCTATGTCATGTCTTGATAAAGTTCTACACAGAGCGATACGTTGTCCCAATAAAAACATTTCCTGTAACTTAGGCGACTTTGCCTTCGTAAGTTTTACGTGAGTAGCGACACTGTCTTGGTCAAGATCAAGTCAATGCTGACTGACAAACAACTAAGAAATGGAAATCTTGTTCAAGTTTTGTAAAATTGTTATTATTATTATTATTATTATTATTATTATTATTATTATTATTATTATTATTATTATTATTATTATTATTATTATTATTATTATTATTGATTATTATTTTCACTCTGTAATCTTCAGGCTAATACAAGCACTGCAGAAATACCGAGAGGTATTTGTAAGCATCGGTGGGTAGGTATAATGTTTGTCAGGAAACCGGACGAATCTTCCTGACGTGGGTCTTAGTCATATGATGGCCCGCAGCTGGAGCTTTTTGACATCTGACTGAGGCCTTCCGCTGGTTTACCGGTCCGCCCCTTTAAAAATTATGGTTATAATTATAACCATTTTCAATACATATTATGTAAGCATCGCCAAGTTGGAGGAAATACAGAGAACTCAGACGACGGAGGTCAGCTGAACAAAAATATTATATTCATGATCTGTGGCGAGGGTAACGTGCGATGATTTTGTCTGTAATTTGGAAAGAATCTTCGGAGGTAAAGGAATGTGTTGGACGCAGAAACGGAGGGACGCAGGGACGCAGGAACGAAGGGACGCAGGAAGGGTATATGATGCTGGTAGTTAATTACACAATTAAGCTCCTAAATTAGTAGGGACTCGAGGCTTCCCAATTGGTGGGGGATTGTTACGTTTCAGAATCTTGTTATTATATATTAGTATGTGTTTGGTGAGTGTTACGTTGTAGGTGGGGAGAGTGGTGGTGTGGTGGGCCAGCCACTCTGTAAGTGCCAGGTGGGATGCTGAAGTAGTGTAGGGGGTAATGTTTCTACTGTGAGATGGTAGTGAGTAAATAAGACTTCTTCGGTACCTGACATCACCTTCTTTTGACCAACATGCAAGCTCTGCTGCAACTCTCTGTCGAAGTGAAAAAGCTCCCCGGAGCGAAATCCGTCATGACCCGCATAGCGACGTTTCGGTCAATGACGGACCGCATATATGGCGGTGATCCCACGTGCTGCCAGTCGTATAAAAGTATAGCATATACAATTATGTACAGTACATAATATTTGATAATGATAATAAACAACTATATTACTGGTTTATGTATTTACTATACTGTACTTTTTAACGTTATTCTAGAAGAGGTTGGGCATCAAACCTCTTAATGAACTTCTAAAGTGTTAGATAAATGAACACAAGTGCAACTAATGCAACATTTTATTGTGGCAACGTTTCGCTTGACAAAGCTCCTGGAGAGCGAAACGTTGCCATAATAAAATATCGCATTAGTTGCACTTGTGCCCTTTTACTTAACATGTTGTCGGTAGTTTTATCAACAATAATACTTCCAAAGTGGTTTACATAGAGAAGTTACGCTTGCTAGGTGTAAGGAATAACTTTAATCAGTTTGCTTTGCTCACCCTGTTCTTAGTTATTTAATAATAATCATTGGTAAAACTTACACCAGAATCATTTTAGTCTCATTCAGTATCCAGTTAATATCTAAGTGGGTAATCTAAGCGACAGTATATATTTCCAGTACTTTCGTCATGAGTGTATTAAACACCGGCATTAATTTTTGCCTTAGTTTAGAATTATTACCGTCAATATCTTCTTTTTATTGATACAGACTTTAAGTGAAGTACATCTCTCCAACTCGTAGATTAAGTGGTAAATGATAAGTTGTTAGTGGTCTACCAAGGGGTGAAGAGAAGGTTCGAACCCCCCTCACTGGGTATGAAACACTAAGCATCTCTCCATGCACTTCCATCATAGCACAAAACAAGGCCGCCTCCACACTCACAATGTTGCACTCACTAGATAGTAGATAATGCCAAGATTACGAAACTGGATATCCTCGAGTCCCTACTAATCATGCAGTATAAATAGGTAATCCCCAGGCACTCCACTGCCCCAATCATATCTTATTCCCGACGTAATCACTTGCCTTCATCACCACACGCACCACCAAAGTAATAGTTCCGCTTGATCTATGTCATCTTCTGTGTGTGTACAGTCAAGTCACACAAATACATGAACATTACAACCTTTGCAAATGCAAGCTATAATTTACTCACACATACAAAGCAAGTAATGAGGAGTATAGAGAACACAAAAAAAAAAAAACTCATGGGGTAGTCATGGGGTAGCACTAAACCCATAATTGGCATACAGTGCAAGGAGACGGAGAGAAAAATACTATACATGTGTAAGTAATAATGTAGAGAAGTATTACCTCTAGTGTTGACGGGTGACCAACAGCCTCTGAGAAGAGAGTAAATGTACTCAAGGAATCTTCTCAGAGATGATTTACCGAGTATTATTTATTATATATTATTAATATAATGGTATGGGTGTAAGGGGGGAGGGACTATTCTTTGCAACATTGCTGGAATCTGCAACCCGCTCAAATAAAACTACTCATTGTCTCCTTATCTCATTTAATTTTATTCTATCTTATTATATTACATCTAAATTTAATCACATCAAAGTTTTGTACTAATGTCAGGAGAAAATCGTCAACCAGCTCGTTCTCCTGACTGCCCTTGGCAACCTCTCTAAGCACAGTATATCATTTCAGTATAAAACAGTTTATTTTATATAAGCACGATACTTAGTAACTGGCCCAGAGTGCATTGCAATACAGTGCAGCAGCAGCTTGCAATGAGCTCATATAAAAATGTTTTACTGCAGAAAGAGAATTTACTGAACCGTGAACTGCCTACAGTAGTAAATATTCCGCGGAGTTTATTATTTAATTTTACTCTACTTTGTCATATCTGATAGTCCAGCCTAGTGAGGCGGAATGTGCAAAAAAACTGTGAAAACAGTCATTAAATTTGGTAGATTACAATTAACACGTCAATCTGCTTCTGCGAGGACGCTGCATATCGATTCTTGGCATCACTATAGTTCATAAATCAACATGAATACCGAGTTTCCCATATTAGCATTACGTTTACTTTATCATTATTAATATTAATCATGTATGGAAAAGTTTACCTTCTTTACGTTTCCATTAAGAGACTCACCATGTGATATATATTTCCTTCCATTGTACTTCACATCCTTAGCTGAATATTTCAAAATAATCAAAACACTAATAGGTTCACAATACGTCTTGGTTGTACAATATTTTTTTTGCATATTTTGTAATTTCTGAACATTTAATAATTGTAAATAGGGAAGACTCTTATGTTAATGATAAGTACACAGAAGGGAGAACGTCCAAGGATATTATTAGCTGTAATGCGCTGAAGGTCGCTTGGTACGAAAGGAATTTCTGCTCAGTGGAGAGAAAAAGAATAGCGAAAATTGGAGGTAGCATAAGAGGAGAGTGACAAAGAGAAAAACACAAACTGTACGAATGAGAGGAATGGGAAAGGTGTTATCATTCAAACCATACCACGGGCGGGATTTGAGCCCGCGGTCAGTCTCAAAACTCCAGACCGTCGCGTTAGCCACTGGACCAGCTAGCCACAATAAGATTCGTCCAACTAGGTATATTTCTACACCATAGGAAGGTCTGGAGTTTTGAGACTCTCTGACCGTGGATTCAAATCCCACCCGTGGTATGGTTTGTTTGCAATCGTGTCATTACGATTTCGTGAGTCAGTTATCATTCATTAGTCCCTTCCAACACTTCCTCCATTTTCTCCCACATTAAATTCCGTGTAATAACGGTTTCTTTCTTGCCCGGATCTTCTCACACGGGTAAGTACCTACAGCAGAAAAACTGACTTGCCTATAATTTTCTGGATATCAAGATTCTCATCTTTATTAATTTTTTAAGGGCTATCAAAAGAAGTTCAGAATGAGATTTTGCAGAGGTGCATATCAGAAAATTTGCATAATTGGATAAAGGGTCGTCTTCGTTTAATATTTTTGGCTTGAAGGAATTCTTGATAAAATATAAAGGAAATAAAATTGTGTATTGTAAGTAACCACGTGACTTAAAATTTAGTTCAAATGGAATGAATTTGATTTGTCTCAACCATTTAAGAAAAGAATTAGCCAAATCAGTTAACTAACTGGCCACACGGGCTGTCAGCCAGTCACTCTAAAAGTTAACCAGTTTATCTTTCAATCACTTACACAAGCAACCAACTAATCAGTCATATAATCTAAGCTGCCAGTCCACAGCTGGTCATCCAGACTATAATTTAACCCATCAAATGTCAGGAAAGTCAAGAATGTCTCCTTAAGTATCACTTACTGTATATTAAACAACATATCCAAACTCTTCCTGGTGGTCAATCTTTTTTTTTTATCGTTTTACTGGGATATTCACTTGAGAAGTGATTCGCATACGCCTATGACTATCTAGGTTATGCCTTGATATCCACTGGTCTAGATATTCACTGAATTATACGGTCTTACACAATCAGTACGTCGGCCAATCAGGTAATCCAGCAACCAGTCAGTTTGTCGTAAGAAAATCATCCGATTCACAAGTTTTATTGTAAATCTGTAGCTAAGTCGTCATCTAGCAAATTATACACACAGCTAATCGACTGTCCATATTATTATTGTCACTTAACTCTATATACACATAACTGAGTTAAATACTATGAGTTGGTTAAATTATGTTAGATTAGGCTAGATTTTATATTAGATATGAACTGGTTCATATCTGTGTGATTTTTTATGGCCGACTGAAACGTGCAGCTGATAAAACTGCACAAGCAACAATTGGAAATTCACTGAAGACAACGTTTTGGCTGTACAGCTGGCTTGATTACCTACAATTTGTCGGCGTTCTCTTGCCATCTACTATTACCAGCGAAACTTAACTCGAAGCTCCATAAAAAAAGGGGAAGAGAGAGTTTGGAGCAGCCACAGAGTACCAGCAGCTCATTACCGAGTTAGGCCACTGTGGAGGCTGGAGTGTATTCACCCGTCAGTGGTCGAGTAGCACTCCTGGGATAACTGATGCCTCTCACTGAGCTTCCAAACAGTGTGAGAGAGAGAGAGAGAGAACTAGTACCAAGTAGTGAATCTCCTTACTCATCACTCCATTTATCATCAGTTCCTGAGCTGACCATCCATTCATCTACTTGCTATCCATCAATCTACTTGTTACCATCCATCCACGTACCATCCATCCATGAACTTATCCATTCATCTACTTATTATCCATCTCCCTGTTTACCTACCCTTCCATGCTTCCATTTACCTATTCTTTCAATTACCCATTCTTCTGTTTACTCATCATCCTTCCTTCCGCCCGTCACTGAAGGTACGAATGAAGGATGTAACAGGGAATGGACAGGTAACCGGAACATTAAGAGGGAGAGGAAAACGGAAAAGAGAAGAAATAAGAGTGGAGAGAGAGAGAGAGAGAGAGAGATAGAGAGAGAGAGAGAGAGAGAGAGAGAGAGAGAGAGAGAGAGAGAGAGAGAGAGAGAGAGAAAGAAGAAGTTGATATCCTTGGGGTGAAATTTGACTCCAAACTAACCATGAAGAACCATGTTGTAAATCTTGCAAACAAGGCAGCCAGGAAGCTTACAGCACTTCGCCGTATCTCCCATCTGCTTGACAGTAGGGGTTGCAAGATCCTGTACGAGGCACAAGTACGCTCGCACCTTGAGTATGCTCCACTTTCTTGGTTTGCCTGCCCCCCCCTCTCATCTGCGACTGCTTGACAGAGTAGAGAACAGAGCAAGACGTCTCATCTCTCGCCTGGACCCATCCTGGATAGATCTGTCATTTCAGCAGAGCCTTCAACATAGGAGGGATGTGGGTGGCCTTACTGTTATGTACAAGGCCAATATTGTCAAAATACCACACTTGGATCCACTTCGAGGACAGCGTGAAACAAGCTTTTATGCCACAAGACGGGCAGAAAGCAGCAACTTCACTCTGGCCTGGTCATGGACTGGGCCGCGGGGGCGTTGATCCCCGGAATAACCTCCAGGTAACCTCCAGGTAACCTCCAGGCTGTACCCTTCTCCAGAACATCACTCCATCTGAGATCATACATACCCAGGATGACTCGAGTATGGAACACATTCGTACAGCATAATGATGTCAAAGAGATAAAGTCAGTTGATCAAATGAAAATGCTGGCCCACAGATGGCTCCAACTTTATCCTGTTTCCTACTTTTATGTCTCATAACAATAAAAATACTTTCAAATAAGTTGATGTAGGTAACAGCTCTTAGCTTGCCAATAAAGTTAGGAATCCTTAACCTGTAAATAGCTGTCAATAAAGCTAGGGATCCTTAACCTGTCAAACCCCCCTGTGTAGAGAGAGTGAGTGAGAGAGAGAGAGAGAGAGAGAGAGAGAGAGAGAGAGAGAGAGAGAGAGAGAGAGAGAGAGAGAGAGAGAGAGAGAGAGAAAGAGAGGACGAATAAGAGTGGGAGGGAGAGGGGGAAGAGGAGGATGACGAGGGTGAGGAGGAATACAACACGAACTCCTCTCCAGTTTTTTTATCTGATGTTTAGGGTACAAGAGCGGCTCATGCGAGCCAGATGCTGGATACGCTTTTACGGTCTTACTGCGAGTTTTACACGTTTTGTTAGCTTAAAACAGGGAGAGAGAGAGAGAGAGAGAGAGAGAGAGAGAGAGAGAGAGAGAGAGAGAGAGAGAGAGAGAGAGAGAGAGAGAGAGAGAGAGAGAGATACAAAATAACCTCTGCAGCAGACAGGTATGGACGTGGACTCTGCAACATGTACACAAAAAACACATTTGGGTTCAAGAAATTTGACTGCTTGTAAGCGATTACAAACAAGGGACTATGGGTAGGGGGCATTTTGGGAAGAAAAGGGGACGATATAAAGGGCTAGGGGAACTAGTACAGTTGAAAGGAGAAAGGATGGGGGGATGGGAGATAGGATAGAGGGAGTAATTGGATCCTGCTGTTCATAAAATGAAAATGGTTGTGGTTAACTTGCTTTTGTTATTCTTACCCTCAGGGCAGAGGTCACATTACAAAAACTAAACAAAGGAAGGGCTCAAGTTGACCCCTAGGGCACCGGAATGAACTGCAAGGTGATCCCTGAGGGTATGAGGATAGGCTGCAAGATGATCCCTGAGGGAATAAGAATGGACTGCAAGGTGATCCCTGGGTGAATGAAAATTGACTGTTGATGAGTTTTTTAATGAATGGAAAAGAATTACCGATGTTTCCTAAACTAGTGAATGGACTGGAGATAATTGCTGAGGGAATATAATAAGGACTGTAGAGGATGCCTGAGGAATCTGAGTGGACGGAAAGAAGATTCCTGAGGAAATGGGAAGGAATAATGATATTTTTCCTTTTATTATTAGATTTCACTGGTATAAGATGTAGATAACAAAAAAAGGCCTGGTTGATCAGGCTCTGATCCATCGGGAGGCCTGGTCGTGGACCGGGCCGCGGGGGCGTTGATCCCCGGAATAACCTCCAGGTAACCTCCAGGTAACCGTGACTGGAATAATACACAAATAACCCGCACATAGATGGGAAGACTTGGCCTATTTACAAAGCTCAAGTCGGACCGAAACGTCGTCGTAAGCTTCTCTCTTCTATGTGCGGGTTATTTGTGTAAGATATGTAGATCTACAATCGATAGGTTTCAGGTTCGATTTCTTACTGACGTAAGGACAGGTCTTAATATCGTGTCTCATCAGCTGTGTGGCATTCTGGTGAATATAACTAACTATGAATACATTACTATTACCTTTGTAAAGTGGTTGTTCAGTGGTAGCAACAGCCTAATTGGTCATGAAAAAAGAGTCACGATTAGCGATCGTATAATCGAGTCTCCACGGCTGTGTTACCCAGACATATCATGACTTCATTAATATCGAATAAACATTTAAAAATAAAAAAAAAAGGGAAGTTTTCCATGACTTTCTTTCAGTTTATTTCATGAGAGTAAATACAAGACTTGCGAAAACCTCCATTACAATACGTATGTAAATTAGATGCGAATTTACAATATATGTCCTGTACATCATGCTAACATCATGCTATAATTTGTAGTTGAAGATCTAATGTGAATCCTTCAACAGCAGTACAATTATATCTGAGGAAGATTGTTTATAGTCATCATGGTATTTATGGCTGGAATAAAATATAAAAAAAAATAAACTTCAAAATAAAATACTAAGGCGATATTTCCCGGATACATTTCAAGAGAACCAACATGATTTTTTTTTTTTACTGTGATGTGTGTTGCATCCCTGGACACAGACCGAGTCGCGGGAGCGTTGACCCCTGAAACCCTCTCCAGGTGTACTCCAGGTATATCACAAGCCTCCAGCATTCTTTTTTGAACCGTCTTTGATGAAGGTTACAAACTTCCTCCTCACCTACAATATCCACAATCAGATTGTACTCGAACTGACACATTGCTTACGAAAACTAGTATTAGGCAAACAAATGCGCAGAGAACACGAACGATACACATGAACGGTTAAGTTTTCTGATACTATTAAGAGGTTCTTGAAATTGCAAGTAATTTCTTGGGAAAGGCTATAGACGTAGATCTTCACGATATACACAAGTTTTTATGAAATATTTTGTTTCTGTATTGGTTAACACATAACCTAAAATTTATTGCTGTTTTAAGGATAAATATTTTCCCAGCGAGTTCGCATTTCATTTTCTAATAACTTGGAGACTATATGATTTCCAGAGAGAAAGGTTTAGTGGTAAGTTTAAGCTTGTACGAAATTGTTAAAACATTTAAGAAGAAACTGAATCATAGATTTATGAATGCTCTTGGCAAATAGTAAATGTTACATGGGCTGCACAAATGGCATTTTTTTTTTTTGGGTTTGTTACGTATGTGCTCTTTATTCAATGGTTACTGTATATAGTACGACTTATTGGGTAATTTTAAAATATAGGAATATATTCTTAGTTATTATCAAGTCGAGACGATAATATGATAGAAATGTTTGATGTCCTGTCGATGTTAATATGTTGGATATTAACTAAACCAGAAGTTAAATTTAACCCCGTGTTCTCATGCACGCCCCGTGCTCTCATGCACACCCCGTGCGCTCATGCACACCCCGTGTGCTCATGCACACCCGCCACCCAGTTACTATGCTCGGCACACTCAGGGACCTGACAGTTAATTACTTTTTTAAAGTTTTAAAGGTGATAATCCTCTGGCACTCGAGTCTGGTGATCCAGCAACATTTCTAAATAGGTCTTAATCCTTCGTGAATTAGCAATGTGTTTTGATCATTTATTTTTAGTAAACTATTTCGTTATATTTCGTACTGGCATACATGTCTGTCAACATTTTTGCAGTGCACCACAGCCCAGCTGATCAAGAAATGATTTGAGAAATTTATGGAGTTCTCTCTTGAGACAGCTAGGGGTTTAATGATAATTTCCCTTATGCAAGAAGGTTGGGTGGTAAAGAGTGGTAGCCCCTTTACTTTAACAGACGGCCATCTTGTCGAAATGGCTGTTATACTCAATATACCTAACCTAAAACTCAGTCCTAGATGATGTATCCAATGTTACTAAATAAAAAATGTCATTCAGTAAGCACTAGGAATGTGAGACAATGGAAATACTAACACAATACTCTTAAGAAAATCTCAGGAAGCTGGTCAAGAGTAGTGCTGACACGCTAATACTCAAGGAGCACCCATGAGGCCAGCTGGTCACACTGCTGACACATCATCACACAAGCGATACCTAAAAAAAATCAGCCGTTGGTAGTGCTGACAGGCCTGCTGACACAATACTATTCAGGGAGTGCCAGGGGTCAGCCAGGAGTTCAAGTGAGGAAAGTGCTGACACAACACTATTTAACGAGTACAAAAAACAAAGGATTCATTTATGACAAGGGTCAGCTCAGGCTATGTGCATAAGTTCCGAAAAATTAGCAGGTTAATTGGGTTTAAGATTTGTTGACCACACGATGGGTCATTAAGGCTGCATGTAGCCTGTCTATTACCTGTGTACTACCAGTCAATAATACTTTAATTCCTATAACTGTGATCAAAATAAACTCTTACCTTATATATACTGAAAGAGACACACCTCTCAGTGTATATATACTGAAAGAGACACCTCTCAGTGTATATATACTGAAAGAGACACACCTCTCAGTGTATATATATGTATGTATATATACTTGCTATTTAATTATTAAGTGAAGATTTAAATAAAATTATAAACACAATATGTATTATATGAGTAATTATTTAGCGTTTTTAGCGTATGCATGTTTATATTTCTGCCATATTTTTCACTGTTTCCCACATTTCCTTCAGCAATCATGTGATAAACAGTAAGGAATTGCGTTAGAAACAATTTTTCCAGCGCAATAACAAATGTTAAGCGACAGTGTTCCTACAACAGTAGGGCAGAAATAGTCTAAAAGGCAGAAATAATTTTTTAATTAAGCTTAAAGGGTTACCTGGAGGTTACCTGGAGGTTATTCCGGGGATCAACGCCCCCGCGGCCCGGTCCATGACCAGGCCTCCCGATGGACCAGGGCCTGATCAACTAGGCTGTTACTGCTGGCCGCACGCAGTCCAACGTACGAGCCACAGCCCGGCTGATCCGGCACTGACTTTAGGTATCTGTCCAGCTCTCTCTTGAAGGCAGCCAGGGGTTTATTGGCAATTCCCCTAATGCTTGATGGGAGGCTGTTGAACAGTTTTGGGCCCCGGACACTTATGGTGTTTTCTCTTAGTGTACCAATGGCGCCCCTACTTTTTATTGGCGGCATTTTGCATCGCCTGCCCAGTCTTTTACTTTCGTAGGGAGTGATTTCTGTGTGCAGATTTGGGACCATTCCTTCCAAGATTTTCCAAGTGTAGATTATGATATATCTCTCCCTCCTGCGTTCCAACGAGTACAAGTCAAGTGCTTCCAAGCATTCTCAGTAGTTAAGGTACTTGACAGAATTTATACATGCAGTAAAGGATCTCTGTACACTCTCTAGATCTGCGATTTCACCTGCTTTGAATGGAGATGTTAATGTACAGCAGTATTCCAGCCTAGAGAGAACAAGTGATTTGAAAAGGATCATCATGGGCTTGGCATCTCTCGTTTTGAAAGTTCTCATTATCCATCCTATCATTTTCTTTGCACGTGCGATCGTGGCACTGTTGTGATCCTTGAAAGTGAGATCCTCAGACATTACTACTCCCAGGTCCCTTACATTATTTTTCCGCTCTATTTTATGGCCGGAGTCAGTAGTATACTCTGTTCTAGTTATTATCTCCTCCAGTTTTCCATAACGGAGTAGTTGGAATTTGTCCTCATTGAACATCATATTGTTTACCGTTGCCCACTGGAAAACCCCGTTTACATCCTCCCGGAGGCCAACCGCGCCCCCAGCAGATGACAGCCTCACGCAGATCCCAGCATCATCCGCAAAGGACGACACGGCGCTGCGGTGCATATCTCTGTTTATGTCTGATATGAGGATAAGGGTAATGTATACACGATAATATCTTGACAAAACAATACAGATAAATTCGGAAAGCATCACCTGACTAGGTGGTCATTTCTAATTCATCTCTTGTGTTTCTCCCGAAGGCCACCGATGCACTTAAGACTGGTAACCCGAGAGAGTTCTTTGACACTTCTGCCACATGTAATACTGACACTCCAAAGAATGCCGGTCGATAATGCATTGGGAGTCACTCAGGGATTCTGGGAGCGATGCCACGAGACACTCCCAGGTGAGGCAAGGACTGACGGGAAATATTTTCACAAGAAAAAAATATCACTGTACCATGAGGAGACCAAAAAAACTTGCGCTGTATATTTTCCAGTTGTATTAAAAAACAAAAAGAAGTACACGCAAGCACGCAAGCACGCACGCACACACGCACGCACGCACGCACGCACGCACGCACGCACGCACGCAGACACTTTTCAACTTACTGGTATTCAATCTTTTTTTTAATATATCATTCGATTACTGTTTAGAAAACCTTCCAGCTCCATCCCCAAACATCTTACTGCTTGGTGATTTCAACCTAAGGCATACAAAATGGAAGAATGTAGCAAATAATGTTATAGCTGAAACAATCTCCGGAGGTAGCGCAGATGAAAGGTCACACACACATGAGCTACTAAGTCTCTGCGAAAAACACACCTTAAGCCAGCAGATAGTGGAGCCAACAAGACTAGAAAACACACTGATAAGAGACATAAGAATATCAAAAACAACTAATTCCGATCACAATCTAATCGAAGTCCAGACGTACATGCATAGGGGTCCTGAACAGCAGAATGCATGTACCTGTGAAGGTGTCTTCACAAAATACAATTTCAACAGCAAGAACATCAACTGGGACCAGGTAAACCATGTCCTAAACGAAACATGTTGGGAAGATGTCTTAAATGACATGGATCCAAGCCAGTGCCTTGAAAGGATCAACTTCCTGGTAGCCGTAGCATGTTCTAGGCATATTCCCCTAAGAAAGAAGAAGAGCAGGAGTAAACTGGAGAGAAAAAGACGCTCCCTCTACAGAAGACGACGAAGAGTCACTGAGCTCCTCAGGAGTGCTAGAATATCTGATACACGAAAGGAGTGCTGACCAGGAAGTGGAAACTATCGAACTTAAGCTAAATGACTCTTACAGGAACCAGGAGAGGCAGGAGGAGCTTAAAGCTATTAGTGAAATTGAAAGAAATTCAAAATATTTCTTTTCATATGTCAAAAACAAGGCAAATACCACATCTAGTATCGGGCCCTTACTCAGACAGGATGGGACTTACACAGATGACAACAAGGAAATGAGTGAAATATTGAAATCCCAGTACGACTCTGTGTTTACTGAACCACTAATCGGTCTGAGGATCGACGACCCAAATGATTTCTTCATGAATGAGCCTCAAAACTCCATAAATGTATGCCAGATTTCCGACATTACCCTAACTCCGATAGATTTCGAAAAAGCCATTGACAACATGTCTATGCACTCAGCCCCGGGCCCAGACTCGTGGAACTCTGTTTTCATTAAGAACTGCAAGAAACCCCTCTCGTGTGCCCTAAGTACACTATGGAGGAGGAGCTTGGACATGGGTGAAATTCCACAGTCACTTAAAACAACGGATATAGCCCACTCCATAAAGGTGGCAGCAAAGCATTAGCTAAGAACTATAGATCAATAGCTCTGACGTCCCACATCATAAAAATCTTTGAAAGAGTGCTAAGAAGCAGGATTGCAAATCACCTGGATTCCCAAAATCTGCACAATCCAGGGCAACATGGGTTCAGGGCAGGTCGCTCCTGCCTCTCACAACTACTGGATCACTATGACATGGCCTTGGATGCACTGGAAGAAAATCAGAATGCAGATGTAATATACACAGACTTTGCAAAAGCATTTGACAAATGCGATCATGGCGTAATAGCCCATAAAATACGTGCTAAAGGAATAACTGGGAAAGTATGGAGATGGATCTTCAACTTCCTAACAAATCGAACACAAAGAGTAGTGGTCAACAGAGTTAAATCGGAGGCTGCCATAGTGAAGAGCTCTGTTCCACAAGGCACAGTACTCGCCCCCATCTTATTCCTTATCCTCATATCAGACATAAACAGAGATATACACCACAGCACCGTATCATCCTTTGCGGATGATACTAGGATCTGCATGAGGCTGTCATCTGCTGAGGACGCGGTTAACCTCCAAGAAGATATAAACAAAGTTTTCCAGTGGGCAACGGTAAACAATATGATGTTCAATGAGGACAAATTCCAACTACTCCGTTATGGAAAACTGGAGGAGATAATAACTAGAACAGAGTATACTACTGACTCCGGCCATACAATAGAGCGGAAAAATAATGTAAGGGACCTGGGAGTAGTAATGTCTGAGGATCTCACTTTCAAGGATCACAACAGTGCCACGATCGCACGTGCAAAGAAAATGATAGGATGGATAATGAGAACTTTCAAACGAGAGATGCCAAGCCCATGATGATCCTTTTCAAATCACTTGTTCTCTCTAGGCTGGAATACTGCTGTACATTAACATCTCCATTCAAAGCAGGTGAAATCGCAGATCTAGAGAGTGTACAGAGATCCTTTACTGCACGTATAAGTTCTGTCAAGCACCTTAACTACTGGGAACGCTTGGAAGCACTTGACTTGTACTCATTGGAACGCAGGAGGGAGAGATATATCATAATCTACACTTGGAAAATCTTGGAAGGAATGATCCCAAATCTGCACACAGAAATCACTCCCTACGAAAGTAAAAGACTGGGCAGGCGATGCAAAATGCCGCCAATAAAAAGTAGGGGCGCCATTGGTACACTAAGAGAAAACACCATAAGTGTCCGGGGCCCAAAACTGTTCAACAGCCTCCCATCAAGCATTAGGGGAATTGCCAATAAACCCCTGGCTGCCTTCAAGAGAGAGCTGGACAGATACCTAAAGTCAGTGCCGGATCAGCCGGGCTGTGGCTCGTACGTTGGACTGCGTGCGGCCAGCAGTAACAACCTAGTTGATCAGGCCCTGATCCATCGGGAGGCCTGGTCATGGATCGGGCCGCGGGGGCGTTGATCCCCGGAATAACCTCCAGGTAACCTCCAGGTATGTCTTAAACACTTACAATTCTCCCGTGAAGACACATGTACTTTACTTTCCCTACATTTCTAATTTACAGAACTTTATTAATACCCTCCATTTTTTTTTGGGGGGGGGGAAATTGACCTGGCATTTACTCTGACTATTACACACCATGCACTGCATCACTGCTCTCTGATTCATACTTCTCTTATAGCCACTGATGTTTCTCTATCCTTTGTTCCTCTGACAGCCTTACCGAAACCCTAATACAGAACATCCTTAAGCTAGGATTTATTTCCGGCTAGTGTAGCCTACTTTGTTGAATGGTCATTCAGTAGTTACTAGAGATGCTAGCTGAGGGGAAATACTGGCGTGATGTAAGAAAATCTCAGGAACTAGCCAAGAGTAGTGCCCACTCACAGGTATTCATGGAGCACCCAAGTGGGCAGCCGATAAGATTGCTAACACGTCACCATTCAAGGGGTACCTAAAAGATCAGCCGATGGCAGTGCTGACAGGCCTGCTGACACGACGCTATTCAAAGAGTGCCTGGGGGTCAGCCAGAGTTCAGGTGAAGAGAGCGCTGACACAACGCTATTTAACCAGTACAAAAGGCTTCAATTATGACAAGATTCGCCCTTTAAGGTCAGCTCAGGGTATGTGCAAAAGTTTGTGAAAAAAATTAAGCTCTTTTATGTTGGGTTAACACTGTGTAGAGAAAGATAGGTGGGTGGGTGAGCTAGTGGTGAAGAGGTGGGTGAAGAGGTGGGTGGAGAGGTGGATGGGCAGGTAGATGGGCAAGGTGGGCAGGTGAATAGAATGGTGGATGAACATGGATATTAGAAGAGTGAAAATATAAACGGTAAAGAAGAGGAAGACTCATAAATAGTTAGCAAGTGTTTAATATTTGCAAACCAAATAATGATGAAGCTACAAAGATACTGTCCCGAAATTATTTCCAAACTGCATTGTGTTTAGTGTATGTATATATATATATATATATATATATATATATATATATATATATATATATATATATATATATATATATATGTATATATATATATATATATATATATATATATATATATATATATATATATATATATATATATATATATATATATATATATATATATATATTAGGATGGGGTCGACCTCTGGTGTAAATTGTGGGACCCATAACCTCGGAAAAGTGGATAAAAAGGCTTCAAGGATGACTATTTGGATTTCTTCCAGAAGCCGTTTGAATATTCCACTTTCCCTACCACCCCATCTTTTCATATTTTTTTTTATGTATATTCACAAAAGTAAAACGGGAAATAAAATGAACATATCATGCTCAGTGAGTCACAGGTTTAAGAACAAATAAATGATGTATAGGGCAATTTAGTAAGGAAATCATTGACAGATGAAATTCACCACCACATGCATTGTATTAAACCCATTTATCTTAAGAACACAAAAGGTTGGAGCACTGCAGCAGGTCTATTGGCTCATACTAGGCAAGTCATTCTCAAACCCATACCTACTAACAAAAATATTTGCCCATCCCATTTTCAACTTGCGTTTGTTATTAAAAAAGATGTCAGGGAAAGGAGGTAAGGAAATACACTTCCTACTCAGGAAGACAAATGATATAAAAAAAAAATACAATGAAATAACCATGATATATTTAGCATGAATAAACACTAATTTATTACATACAGGTAAAAATTAATGAGAGAAGCATGGATAACCAATTTAAACAATTAAAATATACTTCATTAAATCAGGTAAACCTGGAATAACAGGACAGTCATGCGTCATTACTACTGTAAAATGAAGGCCCGTAGCTCATCTGTTAGCGCACTCGCCTAACACACTGGGGTCCGTGGCTCGATTCCAGTACAGATGAAAATATTAGGATATGTTTCCTTAAGACACCTGCTGTCGCTGTTCACCTCGCAGTAAAATAGGTAACTGGTGTTAATCGACTGGTGTGGGTCGCATCCTGGGGACAAAATTGACCTAATTTTCCCCCCGAAATGCTCGGCATAACAAGGGGTTTTCTATATAGTAATATATTACTGATGTCAGCTAGGCCTGTATACCTTGTACATGTACTTGTAGGAGTAAAGATTATTATTAGTAGTATTAGTATTAGTATTAGTATTAGTATTAGTATTAGTATTAGTATTAGTAGTATTAGTATTAGTATTAGTATTAGCATTAGTATTAGTATTAGTATCAATTTAGACAGACAATTCAGTAGAGGAGGGAGGGGGGACGACTACGCTGACATCAAGCCAGCAGGTATAGGTGGTTAGTAGAACGCTGCCAGAGAGGTGGAGCAGCTCTCAGCCTAGGTAGGGGAGTAGACAGTAGGTCTGCTAGACCAGCTGTCTTTTTCAACTGAAATGCTGCCTCTCACGGCGAATCCTCAATTAAGTTGTCAGGGGGAAAGGGGAAGATGGATTAGATGTAGTGAAGGAAGGATAATCAGGTGAAGGTTGATTCTCTACTCAGTAGTACTTTAAATCCTCTCCAGGACAATCAGTCACCACTTGATATCACAGCACCTGACGTTCTGGAGGAGAAAACTAGTTTTGAGAGAAGTAGGAAAAGTAGCAGCAGAAGACGAAAGTAAATGACGAGAAGAAAAAGAAGAGAAAAAAACAAGATTGAAAAAAGAAAAATGAAGGAGGAAGAGGGAGAGAAAAAGCGAAGGGAACTGAAGATGATGAAGGAAATTTAAAAGAAATGGTAAAAACATATATATATAAAGGAAGAGAGAGAGAGAGAGAGAGAGAGAGAGAGAGAGAGAGAGAGAGAGAGAGAGAGAGAGAGAGAGAGAGAGAGAGAGAGAGAGAGAGAGAGAGAGAGAGAGAGAGAGAGAGAGAGAGAGAAGAAATAATAGAAAACTCTCAAAAATATAGCATAAGCAGAAGAAAAAACATGAAAAAGTATTAGAAGTAAAAAGGGAAAATGAGAAGAAGTGGGAGATGATGACTAAGAAGGAAGGATCACCTTGCAGCTTCACCTTAGAGTGTTGCTTCTCTCGTCGTCTCGCGAGATTTCCTCTGTTTACTCCAATTAATGGAGCCTTTCTGAGTTTGTCCGGCTATATTGACACCATCAGGAATAAGAAAAAAACTTGATAGGTGGCAAACAGAGTATTGAGTGAGCATCAAATATGCAAAATTTCAGTGTGTATCGAATTACTTTTAATATTTATTACTTACTAAAATTATTTTTTGAATTACTTGAGGACTTTGTGATTAAAGTTACGTTTCTAGGCGTCTAGAAGACCTGAGATGCAGAACCATCTCATGGAAAAATATCTCACTGAATCATTCATGAAAAAAACACCATGACCAGTGATGGACCTACATTTTTGGAACCCAAATTTTTGAGCCAGTGTGGACTAAAGTCGCTTCTGGGGCCCCTCCGGGATTAGGGGCCCTGAAGCTTAAGCTTCATCAGTTTCAAAGTAGATCCGCCCTTGGCCATGACTAACCATTATTCCACACCAGTCTGAATCACACACACACACACACACACACACACACACAGAATAACATTAACACTTCAAGATAATGAGATACAGACACATGTATAACATTCTGAACATCTCAGTAAGAGAACGTCTGGCTATATTTTCAGTCCTTTGGACAGTTTATTGAAAACAGGGTTTAAACAGTGAAGAGGAATCAGATGAAGGTGAGAGAGGTGGGGATAGTGTGTGATGCGGGGGTCGACCTTGTTGTCATCTGACTGCAGTGTCATGTCGGGTAAAATCATTATGCAATAGTGGTTCTTAACCGAGGGTACCTGAACCCCATGGAAGCAAGAGAAACCAAAGCTGGGGGGTTCGAGACCGATCTCTACTGACTGAACACTTCCATACGAGCAAGAGGAACGAATATAATCACTGCCAAGGAATAGTTTTCAGCCTTCAGGCAAAAATGTCTAATTTAGATGTATAGTATGTAGAACGGAAATTTTGCTATTTTTTCTTTCACTTGAGGCTGATGGTGCGGCAACACGAGCCGTCCATCGTGAAAGAAATGAAACATCATTCGCAAAAAATTGATTCATTCCTTTGGAAGTAACTCACAACGGAGAGGCTCCTGTGACTCAGGGAATGATACCATTTATTTTTAATTTGTACTCCATGTATGACAGTTCGATAACGGAAGGTGACAACTTTGAACTTAATACTAATGATGGAATCTGAATGGAATTTGAATCGACGAGCATAGAAAACTTCAGGTTTGTGCAACTCACAGAGATCCCACAGCAGGGAAACTTGAGGAGGTTCTCGTGCCATTTTCCACCACTTATTTGTGTGAGACAACTTTCTCAACACTTTTGAACACGACAATAAAAGATAGAAACCGTCTCGATGCTGGTGATGACCTGCGTGTGGCTCTTAAAAAAAATCCTGGTTTCAGCATCATCACTGATGAACGTCAACAACAAAGGGACCACTAAATAAGATAAATGTAATTTTTTCTCTTTTTAATTGAATGCTTACAAGTTCTTATTCATAACTGTGCCATTGATCTAATTCACCTTTGTATTTATTTTTGGTGTAAAAAAAGTATTAGATTTTCCAAATAAAAAAAATGATTCCTAATCAAATTATTTTTGACGGGATACGAAAAGAAATTAAGACAACTGAGAAGGTACAGGCAAATGTAAAGATTAACAATCATTGTCGCAGTAGGTGTACCAGAGATGCTGAATTTTCCTTAGTTTTGCAGCTTAGTTGTGGCAGCTTTTTAAAGACTGCCGCCTCTATAGGTCCTCCTCTTTTATTATCAAAGTATCTTCATCCAGTTTCCCAAGACACCTGTGTGTGCTACGATGTGTCACACGTATTCCTCCGAGTACAGGGGCTGCGTGGACACTAATGTTGCATAATTCGTCCTAAGTATTGCACATGTGTCTTTGCCTCACAGTCTGTCAATACCGATGTACCTAGAACTAGCACATGATAAACTCTCGATCATTAATGACATTTGTAAGCAGAAACAACTTCAAGGAGACACAGTAATAGTGGCTTGCTTCCCCTTTCCTCCTTCTTAAACCCAAACCCCTTACTTGAAAATACGTCGTCGTTAGCTTCTCTCTTTTATGTGCGGGTTATTTGTGTATCGTTCCAGTCACGGTATTGTGCCTTTTTTTGTTATTTATTGAAAATACGTAGTTATAAACAGGATCAAATACGTTTGCAACCAGACTAATTGCAGAAATGAGGAGAGTGTTACAAGGAAAACTAAAATAACAGAATACCATATCACTGGAAAGGAGAAGTTATTGGAGATATAAGAGAGATATAGGAAACATTCTGGGACACAGATAGAGAGGAGGTATGGCTGACATGGAAAAACAAGAAAAAGTAGACACAAGGTAATGCCTAAATGGTTTATCAGGATGTTAGAAAATATACTTTTAGCTCAAGTGGAATAACTAGTGGAATTAAGCAGAGCAAAAGGTAGCGCAAGAGAACTACATCTACGGTTTCAAAACTTGGTATGACAGGAACTAAGCAGCCAAGATTAAACCGTTTGTGTTGAATAAAGGTTAAGAAGTTACTATGAGAGAGAGAGAGAGAGAGAGAGAGAGAGAGAGAGAGAGAGAGAGAGAGAGAGAGAGAGAGAGAGAGAGAGAGAGAGAGAGAGAGCTGACTCACTGGGACGCAAATTGATTATTTGTCCCAAACTCTTGTGATGTTTTGACTAACATTTGCAGATGCTAATTTTGCCGAGGGAGCGGTAAGTGATGCTGCATCCTCCTCTCCTCTATTTATTTTGGGTTTAATTAGATGAGTCTGCATTATTGGCAGTGGTTGAGCCACGTACGTTGATGTAATACCAAACTAAGGGAGGCTCCACCTTAAGCCATTCCCTCTGTTAGTGCTGAAAGCATTTTGAGAGGTCGCCTGCATACATCATCGGGGGGAAAAAACTTGTTCAACATGTATACCTACCTGGAGTATACCTGGAGGTGGTTTCAGGGGCCAACGCCCCCGCCGGCCCGGTCCATGACCAGGCCTCGTGGTGGATCAGGGCCTGATCAACGAAGCTGTTATTGCTGACTTCACGTAAATCAACGTACGAGCAACAGCCCAGCTGGTCAGATACTGACTTTAGGTGCCTGTCCAGCGCCATCTTGAAGACAACCAGAGGTCTGTTGGTAATCCCCCTCATGTATGCTGGGAGGCAGTTGAACAGTTTTGGGCCCCTGACACTTATTATGTTGTCTCTTAGCGTAATCGGAGCGCCCCTGTTTTTCATTAGGGGGGATGTTACATCTCCTGCCGAGTATTTTCCTTTCGTAGGGAGGGATTTTTGTGTGCAGATTTGGGACTAGTCCCTCTAGGATTTGTCAAGTGTATATTATCATGTATCTTTCTCGTCTGCGTTCCAGGGAGTACAAATCAATTTAGATGCTACATAGTACTTTATCGTACTGCCTAGTACGATAAAGTACGATGTTCAACAGCCTCCCACCAGCCATAAGAGGATTTACTAATAGACCCCCTGGATACCTTCAAGAGGGAGCTGTACAGATACCTAAAGTCAGTGCCAGATCAGCCGGGCTGTGATTCGTACGGTGAACTATGTGCGGCCAGTAGTAACAGCCTAGTTGATCAGGCCGTGATCCATAGGGAGGCCAGAACGTGGACCGGACTGCGGGGTCGTTGATTCCCGGAATACCCTCCAGGTAGACTCCAGGTAGATATGTGCCGTGAAAGTTCTCTGCATATTCTCATGGGTTACAATTTTGCCTGCCTTGAAGGGGCCGTTGGTGTGCAGAAGTATTCCAGCCTAGAGAGAACAAGCGATCTGAAGAGAATCATCATGAGTCTCCCACTCCAGTAGTGATCCAACCACTCCAGTAGTGATCCAACCACTCCAGTAGTGATCCAACCACTCCAATAGTGATCCAACCACTCCAGTAGTGGCATTTTGCCAAGGAGAGGAGTTGGAAATGAATGGTTGTCCAGAGCAATTGGTGTCAATTGCTGGCTGGACAAATACTGTAAGGAAAATGCAGTAACATTCATTGACAACTGGGACCTCTTCTACGGCAGAAATGACATGTATGCCAGGGACGGGGTTCACTTATCTAGGTGTGGGGTGGGAGCACTGGCCAACGCAGTGGAGGGAGCTGTTAGGTCTTTAAACTAGGAATAGTTAGTGGTATGGGTTTTTGCAGGAAAACTGTGAAGTCGCAGGGTAGTAATATGAGTACTAGGAGAACTAGTAATAGGCAAAATGAGGTGGATATTGGAAAGCCAGTGGCACTAATTGACAAGGACAGTAATAGGTTTAGAGGAAAAAAAGAAAGGAGCAGGAAGGGTAAAGAGAGAGGAGGGTCTTTAAATATTTATTACACAAATAGTCGCAGTGCTAGGAATAAGATGGACGAGTTGAGACTAGTTGCTAGTGCAGGTAACATAGATGTATTTGCCATTACTGAGACGTGGTTTAATTCAAAAAGTCGGGACATGCCTGCAGAATGTCACATCCAGGGTTTTAAATTGTTCCAAGTAGATAGAAGTGTCGGAAAGGGGGGTGGGGTGGCATTGTATGTCCGAGATCGCTTGAACTGTTGCATAAAAACGGGTATTAAGTCTGAAGTAACACATACAGAGTCTGTTTGGATAGAATTTTCAGAGGGGCATGAAAAATTAATTTTAGGTGTGATATACCGTCCCCCAAATTTAGATAGGGACCAGGGGAGACTACTTGGGAGGAAATTGTTAGGGCCACAAGGCACGATAATGTAGTAATTCTAGGAGACTTTAACTTTAGTCATATTGATTGGAATTTCTTGACTGGGAATTTAGAATCATACGACTCCTTAGAAGTAGTTCAGGATTGTTTTTTGAAGCAGTTTGTGACAGAACCTACAAGGGGTAATAACCTGCTTGACTTAGTTCTGGCAAACAACGAATCCCTTGTTAATAATTTAGAAGTTTCAGAGGAACTGGGTGCTAGCAACCACAAATCAATTACATTTAGCATTGAATGGAAGAATGATAGTAGGGATAACTCAGTAACAGTCCCAGATTTTCGCTTAGCAGATTACGATGGGCTTAGAGAACACTTATCATCTGTTGACTGGGGTAACGAAGAGAGCTATCAATATGACAGTTTTCTGAACACAATACATGCTGCTCAGAGAACGTTTATCCCTTACAAAGAAATTAGATCAAATAGAAATGACCCAAAATGGATGAATAATAGGCTGAAATATCTACTAGGGCATAAGAAAGGAATGTATAGGCGTATCAAAAGAGGCGAGGGTCATCTTATGAATCAGTATATTGACATTAAGAGGGACATTAAAAAGGGGATAAGAAAAGCTAAAAGGGACTATGAAATTAAAGTTGCTAGGGATTCTAAAACTAACCCAAAAAGTTTTTTCCAGGTATATAGAACAAAAGTCAGAGATAAGATAGGTCACCTTAAAAATAACTATGGGCATCTTACTGACAAAGAGAATGAAACGTGCTCGATTTTAAATAATTATTTTCTCTCTGTTTTTACACAGGAAGACACTAATAATATTCCGGTAATTAATTTTTATAGTGGGCCAGAAGAAGATAAATTATGTAACATCACAGTCACTAGTGAAATGGTTGTGAAGCAGATAGACCGACTGAAGCAAAATAAGTCACCGGGTCCTGATGAGGTTTTTTCAAGGGTTCTTAAGGAATGCAAAATGGAAGTCTGTGAACCATTAACTAATATTTTTAATTTATCTCTTCAAACAGGTGTAGTGTCTGATATGTGGAAGATGGCTAATGTAATTCCTATTTTTAAAACAGGGGACAAGTCGTTACCGTCAAATTACCTCCCAATAAGCCTGACCTCAATTGTAGGCAAATTACTAGAGTCAATTGTAGCTCAGATTATAAGAAGCCATCTCGATAAGCATAGCTTGATTAATGATACTCAGCATGGATTCACAAGAGGCCGGTCTTGTCTAACTAATTTATTAACTTTCTTCAATAAAGCTTTTGAGGCTGTTGACGACGATAAAGAATTTGATATTATTTACTTAGATTTTAGTAAGGCATTTGATAGAGTTCCGCACCAAAGACTGTTGAAGAAAGTAGCAGCTCATGGCATTGGGGGAAGGGTGCTCTCGTGGATCGAATCATGGCTCACAGACAGGAAGCAGAGAGTGTCCATAAATGGGGTTAAATCCGAGTGGGGATCAGTAACAAGTAAGTAAGTAAGTAAGTAAATTTATTCAGGTATACACAATACAGTTACATAGAATTATCATACATAGCAGCATATGTGTAGAGAACCTAGGATAACCCAAAAAAGTCAGACAGAGTGACTTATTTCCATTGGGGTCCTTTTACCTTATTATTATAATATAAAGGTTATAATATTTTCTTATTATTCTATAATGAAGATAACATCTTATTATCATACTAAAAAGACTATCTATTACACGAGGGTCATTAAGACTATCTACAATACGAGGGTCATTAAGACTATCTACTACCCGAGGGTCATTACGACTATCTACAATACGAGGGTCATTACTAGGGATAAGGTAAAATTTACACGTATTTTAGCTAAAAAATAGAAAATCATTCCCCTCCCTTTCTGTTGCTTCATTCATCAAACACTTTTTGGCAGTCTTCTTGAACTGGTTCAAGCTATGACTGGCCTTGACATTTGTGGGTAGTCTGTTCCATTCCTTTATTGCTGTACAATAAAAGGTGTTTGAAGCCTGGCCACTGACTGTGGGTACTACAAAGTTGTGCTCTCTCCCCCTAGTACTATGATTGCTGCGGTTCCCAACCTTGACAAAATTGACAGCAAGATATTCTGGACACTGTTTGTGAGCAATTTTATAAACATGATTTAGCTTCAGTTGTTTTACTCTGTCTTCAACATTCAGCATATCCAACTGCTGTAATTCATCCTGGCCTACATGTTCTCTTGGTCCCAGCCCCAGGATGAATCTTACGATTTTGTTCTGGGTGATTTGCAGTCTATCTTTCAGTTTTTTTGTCAAGGCAGAGTACCAAGAAGAGCAAGCGTAATCCATATGGCATTGTATAAGGGCTAGACATAGGGTCCTGCGAGCCTCAGTAGGTAGACACTGTGCTTGTCTATACAGGAACTTCAGCCTGGCATTCGCTTTCTTTACTACACTGTTCCCTATCAATTCTCCTGACATGCATGGGTCAAAGGGGATTCCCAGATATTTAACTGATGAAACCAAAGTGATGGACTCCCCATTACACTGAACATTAAAATTATTTACCCTTCTCAGTTTATGTTTCGTTCCAAAGAGAATGGCTTCAGTTTTCCCTAGGTGTAATGATAGTTTGTTGTCTACTAACCATTTGCTGCAGGACTCCAGTTCCAGTGTTAAAACATTAGCAATATCTTGTGGGTCTTTACCTGTCACTAACAGAGCACTGTCATCTGCATACAGTAGGAGTTTGCACTTGACACTGATAGGCATATCATTGACATAACATAAGAATAGTAAGGGACCCAGAATACTACCTTGGGGAACTCCACATGTTATCGGCAGGGGTTCTGATTCCGTTTTGTTGATTTTGACTATTTGTCTCCTGTTGCTAAGGTAGGACTTAAACCAGTCTACAGAACCTATACCGATAGATTGAAGTTTATTACATAATATATTGTGGTTGACAGTATCGAAGGCCTTTTGCAGGTCTAAGGTTACCATACCTATGAGGTTCCCTTTTGACATTTCAGTTCTCAGGTAGTCCATCAGATTAATAAGGGAGGTATCGGTTGAGTAGGATCTTCTAAAGCCCGATTGATAGCTATGGAGAATGCTGTTGTCATTAAGGTACTTAACTACTTGAGAATACACCGCCCTCTCCAGAATTTTAGATATTATACTGAGTATACTAACAGGTCTATAGTTGCTTACATCAGACCTATTATTTTTCTTGAAGATAGGAGTAACTCTGGCCTCCTTGAACCCCTCCGGTACGGTATTAGTGGTGATTGATAGATTTATTATGTGAGCAATAGGGATTGACAGTTCAAAAGCACCATCTTTTAGGAACTTAGATGGGATGTTATCAGGGCCTGTGCTCTTAGTTGGGTTTAACCTGCTTAGTTCTTTTTGAATGAAGTCATGAGATACACTTACTAGTTGACAACTGTTTGGGGTTACCCCTTTATTGGTATAGTATGTTTGAAACTTATCAGAGTCTGTGTTAAAGGTATTTGATGCAGCTGGTAGTTTACTTACTAGTGTTGATGCAACAGATGTGTAGTAGGAATTAAAGCAATTTGCCACCTTAGATGTTTCGTGGCATACCTCATTATCGATAGTGAGTACTATGTTAGACCTATCTACTGGCTTATGGCTATATCCCAACTGTTTTAGTTGTTGCCAGAGCTTTCTGGGGTTATGCTTATATTCTTCAATTTTTGAGCAATAGTGCTTTGCCTTTGCTCCTTTTATAAGCCTCTGTACTCTGTTCCTCACCCTTTGGAATTCATTTAGTGCTGCAATATCCTGTCTGTTTGCTTTAAATCTTTTTAGCAGCTGGTCTCTGAATTTCATATTATCTAATATCTCAGTAGTCATCCAGGGTTCAGTTCTTCGTTTAATCCTAACCTCTTTAACTGGTGCAATATTATTAAGAATGGTAGTTCCACAGGGATCAGTCTTGGGCCCGTTGTTGTTTATAATATATATCAATGATCTTGATGAAGGAATTACTAGTGATATGAGCAAATTCGCCGATGACACGAAGATAGGTAGGATAATTGATTCAAACGTAGATGGTAATAAATGGTATAAAATACCGACACAATGGCAATATAAACACAAATGCAGTATAATGTGATCCTTTATTGACTACGTTTCGCCCACACAGTGGGCTTTTTCAAGTCACAAACAGAACTACCTGGGGTGCAAGCAAGCAAACAAGTTTAGGTAAGATCCCAATGGGATGAGCGGGGAAGACGGGACTGATGAAGAATAGCTCTGGAGAGGAGTGTCCTTAGTAAGAGAAATAGAGCCAGGGCTTAACCCAGCAGCTAAGGCGATCGTGGGGCAGACTTGAGAACAGGAATAGCAGGGACTGTTGCATTGAACTTGTGGTAGTTGAAGTCTTGAATCTTGAGTAGCTGGCAGCAGGCTAGGTCACATCAGAGGGTAGAACACATATGGGAGTTATAGGAGTAACTGAGGAGGCAGGTTAGCAATGGAGCCATTTTCGAACTTTTTGAAGCTGCTTCTAGATAGGTGGTATAATTTAGCCTTGTTGCTGAAGGTGAAACGTAGAGGCTTGATGAACTCAAGAACTTGGGTGAGTGTGAAGTGAAGCGGTGATTCACATGCATACTTGACTGTTCCAGCACCAAGGCTTTTATAGAGTTCAGTACAGGTCATGGTGTCAGTATTTGAAGGAGAAGTGTAAAAGGTAAGGTTTTCCCATGAGGGTTTACTGGAGTCGTCGTTATCTTCCTCTTCTGGAGTGGATTCACTGGGAGAATCTACAATGGTGGTAGCAGGTGACTGAGGTTCGACAGGAGCAGCTGTGAGGTGTAATGGTTGTGTAACAGCAGGCTGGGAGAGGTGGGAGACGGTGGCTGAGGCAACTTGATCAACGTTGTCAGCGGTGGAAGTGGTTATAGAAGTTACAGGAGCAGTTGCTTGGGCAGGAGACAGGTCTGCAGGTGCAGTAAAGTTCATGACATTGGGAAGGATCTTGAGGATGTCTTCTGAAGGTGTGGATTCCGGAAAATTGAAGGCAGGCATGTTGTTCAGTCGGAATAGTTCGTTAATAGTGGTGTTGAAAGTGCCGGGGTTTGCTGCGTTTGCAAGGTGTGCATACACCATGCAGTACAGCACCTTGGAAGGAGCACCGTCGGGGAGTGGAGAGAGGGAGTTGCTGGGCGATGGTGCCTGTAGATTAGCGTGTAGAGTCTTGATGGTGTCGGTTTGTGGTTTGGTTATTGCAGCATATGTCGGTGAATTGGAGGTCTTCTTCAGAACTTTAGTTTTCTTCAGTATGATTTCTTTCCTGAGTGGGCACTTAGCTGCAAGGGTATGATGATTACCCTTGCAGTTAAGACATGTTGGTGTTGTAGTAATGGTGCAGGATCTGAAATCGTGTCCATCATTCCCACATTTTGAACAAAACTTCTTATTCTTGATGGGGCAGTCCTTGGTGGTGTGATTATAGGAGTAGCAGGTCCAGCAGTGGGAGATGTATGTGAAACGTTCTTGTTCTATATGACTTGGGTGAATGTGGTAATATGAGATGGCCAGACCGTCAGAGAGAGCTTGGGCAGCCATGGAGATGTCTGAGAATGTAATCTTTAGCATTGATGCGGCGTTGGGGATCTTTGAGATGCTGTCTACCGAGGCCCACGTGTTTTGTTCCTCAATAGATGTCTTCAGTGCTTCAGTAGAGAGAGAGGTGACGATATTGTCAAGTCTTTTCACAAAGACCGAACGTTTCGACTTCAAGAATGGAGACGGGGATAGAGTGAATTGTTGTGTTTGTAGGGTCCTGATTGAAGAGTCGTCCATTAGTTTTAGTGCTTCCGTGTCATCTGTGCAGACGACAATGAAGGAGTCTTTCAGAGAGTGGATTGCCGTAAATTTGACCTGCAGGCAGGTCCTAACGACGGTAGCTAAAGCTAACTTCGAGGAGTCATTTATTGCACCATTCACAGGCTTGATTTTCACACGATTCGACAGCATTGTGAAAAGGATATCACGTTTGTAGAATATAAATTCTACACCCCGACGGGGTCGAAGAGAGGCTTCTTGCGGTGTAGAGCAACTGTATGATCGGACTGTGACCTGACCTGGGGTGGAAGGAACGCGAGTATTTATAGTCCGGCTGAGGTCAGGTGAAGAATGCTGCATCTGATGATGTACCGAGTGGGGTTATAGAGTCTAAAAACTTGGGTAGCTTGGAAAGGAGATTGGATAAGTTTGTGAGCAGACCTTCTACAGTGTTCTTATGTGGGATAGCGATGAAGAAGTTTCTTGGCAAGTGGTTCAGCTATGTTATAGAAGCCACTATTCTGGTTGAAGTTGTCGGATATAGAAATAAGTGATGATTCCAGGATTCTTCGGTATTGAGTGTTGTCTTCTGTGGCGATAAGTCTTGAGTTTCTGTAGTTTATCAAGTGGTTGTGTGAATTACGGTGTTGTACGCAGGCATTCCTTGTGTCGTCAGACCTGCTTGCGTATTGGTGTTCTGAAATACGTGTTTGGAGGTCCCTTGATGTTTCGCCCACGTATAACTTGTTGCAGTCATTACAAGGGATTATGTATACCCCTGCAGAGGATGGAGGCTTGTCCTGCCTACTACTGGTGATGTCCTTGATGGTCGTGGTTGTGGAGGTAGATACTTGGAATGATGTTTTGGCAAAGATGTTGGAAACATGTTTGGCAATGGAGTTGGTGGGAAGGACTATGTATCTCTTCTCGGCAGTGTCTTCTCTGGGTGTGTTGAAGATGTTTAATGCTCGCCGTCTGCAGTCTCTGATGAAGTGACGAGGATAGTGGAGTTTGGAAAATACTTGTTCAATTATAGTGCATTCTTCCTCAAGGAACTCGTTGCTGCAGATTCTGAGTGCACGCAGGAAGAAGCCTATAATTACACCACGTTTGGTTTTGGTGTCGTGGTGAGAGTAGAAGTGGAGAAGATCGTTTTGGTTGGTGGGTTTTCGATAGACTTTAAAACGAAGTTCGTGGTCAGCTTTGCAGAGTAGAACATCAAGGAAAGAAACTTCTGCACACCATGCCCAGCAACCCCAGACCTGCCAGAATGTACGGCCTGCCAAAGACTCACAAGCCTGGTATCCCACTGAGGCCCATATCCTCGGGAATAGGCAGTGCTCCCCACAAGCTCTCAGGAATTCTCGCCAAACACCTCTCGAAACTCTTGGGCACTATCAGTCCAGCACATCTCAAACACTCAGGTGATCTTCTCAATCGCATTCGCAACATCAACATCAGGAACAAGAAACTTTCCAGCCTTGACGTGACTTCCCTATTCACTAAAGTACCTACTAAACAAGCCATCGATCTCTTGCGCAAGAAAATTGACGATTCACTTGATCTTCCCATTCCAGCCAGCGACTTCATCGACCTGGTTGAACTATGTGTTGGCTTTACGTGTTTCTCTTTTGAAAATCACCTCTTTCAGCAGACTTTTGGACTACCCATGGGTTCGCCACTCAGTGCAGTCCTAGCGAACCTATACATGGAACATCTAGAAGCCGAACGTTTCTCCACCATTATTCCTTCGTCTGTCACCTGGCTCCGTTATGTTGACGACATTCTCCTCATAACTCCTAAACGCTTCAACGTTCAAGCTCTCCAAGACAAGCTCAACCAGGTCGAGCCTTCAATCCAGTTCACACTTGAAGAAGAGGTCGACAACACTCTTCCTTTCCTTGATGTTCTACTCTGCAAAGCTGACCACGAACTTCGTTTTAAAGTCTATCGAAAACCCACCAACCAAAACGATCTTCTCCACTTCTACTCTCACCACGACACCAAAACCAAACGTGGTGTAATTATAGGCTTCTTCCTGCGTGCACTCAGAATCTGCAGCAACGAGTTCCTTGAGGAAGAATGCACTATAATTGAACAGGTATTTTCCAAACTCCACTATCCTCGTCACTTCATCAGAGACTGCAGACGGCGAGCACTAAACATCTTCAACACACCCAGAGAAGACACTGCCGAGAAGAGATACATAGTCCTTCCCACCAACTCCATTGCCAAACATGTTTCCAACATCTTTGCCAAAACATCATTCCAAGTATCTACCTCCACAACCACGACCATCAAGGACATCACCAGTAGTAGGCAGGACAAGCCTCCATCCTCTGCAGGGGTATACATAATCCCTTGTAATGACTGCAACAAGTTATACGTGGGCGAAACATCAAGGGACCTCCAAACACGTATTTCAGAACACCAATACGCAAGCAGGTCTGACGACACAAGGAATGCCTGCGTACAACACCGTAATTCACACAACCACTTGATAAACTACAGAAACTCAAGACTTATCGCCACAGAAGACAACACTCAATACCGAAGAATCCTGGAATCATCACTTATTTCTATATCCGACAACTTCAACCAGAATAGTGGCTTCTATAACATAGCTGAACCACTTGCCAAGAAACTTCTTCATCGCTATCCCACATAAGAACACTGTAGAAGGTCTGCTCACAAACTTGTCCAGTCTCCTTTCCAAGCTACCCAAGTTTTTAGACTCTACAACCCAACTCGGTACATCATCAGATGCAGCATTCTTCACCTGACCTCAGCCGGACTATAAATACTCGCGTTCCTTCCACCCCAGGTCAACTCAACTCCACTCCAAACACATCATCGTAAGACACAGTCGCTCCTCACCTCAAGAAGTGTTCCTTCGATCCCCGTCGGGGAGGGGAACCTATAGTCATCGTACCAGCGCCTGACTTACTCCTTCATGATGCTTGCAAACCGTGTAAGGATCAAACCCAACAGTGGAGTAATAAATGACTCTACTAAACTTGCCCTTGCTGCCGTTGTAAAGACTTGCCTACAGGTTAAATTTACAGCCATCAACTCGACGAAAGACTCATTCATCGTCGTCTGTACCGACGATTATGAAGCCACAAAGCTGATCGCCGACACTTCTATGAAAACCCTCAGAGACCGACAGTTCACCATCTCCCCTTCACCTTTTTTGCTGGCGAAACGTTCCGTTTTCGTCAAACGGCTGGACAAACTCGTCACTTCTTTATCGACTGAGGATCTCAAGACCTCTATCGAGGAACAAAATACCTGGGCGTCGATTGAACATATCACCAAAATCCCCAACGCCTCTACAATGATCAAGCTAACCTTCTCCAACATCGAGATGGCTACTAGAGCACTGTCTGACGGCCTAGCTATCTCCTACTATCATATCCATCCAAGTCACATAGAACCCGAACGTTTCGCCCACATCTCGCCATGCTGGACCTGCTACTCCTATCACCACTCAACGCCTGACTGTCCTCTGAAAGGGAAAAAGTACTGCACAAACTGCGGTAAAGACGGCCATGACTTCAAGGAATGTTCTACTACCACTACCTCTCCTACCTGCCTCAACTGCAAGGGTACTCACCACACCCTTGCAGCAAAATGCCCTCTACGTAAAGAAGTCCTGTCTAAGAAAATCATTGAAGAAACCAAGAAGAACAACCCTAAATCGCCAACATACGCCGCCATTGCAAAAATTCAATCAGATACCACCGAACTCCTTCAAGCTACACAACAATCATCTCCACCCAGCCAGTCCCTCCTTGCTCTTCCTGACGCTGTTCCATCCAAGGTGCTATACTGTATGATGTATGCACACCTTAATAATGCTGCAAACCCTGGCTCATTCAACACGACAATCAATGAACTGTTTCGCCTAAACAACATGCCAAACTTCAACTTTCCAGACTCGCCTCCATCACAAGACCTCCTCAAGCTAATTCCAGATATTGTTAACTTCACCTCAACCCCTGGTCCTACTCGTATCTCTGACCAAGACTCTACTCCAGAACCAACACCACCGTCTACTGCCACCTCTCACCACCCACCACCAGCCCAACAAATCACAACCGACCAACACTCCCTGCCTCCTCTCAACACAGTCACAGAAGACGAAATAGTACCAGAACATTATGAACAACCCTCGGACAACGACGAAGTAGTAGTCGAAGAAGAAACCACACGCAACCGTTACCTAAGCCAAGCCTTTAATGGGTCTCTAACCTTCTACACCACCCCCAACCTCCCAACCGAAATGAGCGCAGCTGATATGCTCCACTTAATGAAAGAAGGAGCTGTTAAGTACACCTGCACCAAACCTCACCAAATTCCTTTTGAAAACGCACTATCTTACCTCGTGACGAATCTGAACTGCTCCAACCTCAGAATGCAACTATTCCACATGTCCAAGAGAGACTTCAAAAGACTCAAGAGTGGCTCCATCACCAGCGAAGTGTAGCCAAACACACAACACCCTTCCCAACACCTGACGTCCAAACCAGCTCTTCACCTCAGCCTGAAGCATATCAGTCAGCGAGCACTGTCTGCAGTCTGCTCTCTCCTCTATGTCCTCAACATGCCCTCTCTACACTGCCTCGCAGTGCCACGCAGCTGGGTTTAGCCCTGGCTCTTTATTCTACAACTCAAGACCTTCCTCTCACGACTGTTCATCGTCTGTCCACACTTCCCCACTCACCCACCGGAGTCTCAATGTCTGTCCCACGATCGACTTAGCTGCTGGGTTAAGCCCTGGCTCTACTTCTACTACTAAGAACACTCCTCTCCAGCACTATTCTTCGTCTGTCCCGCCTTCCCCGCTCATCCCATTTGGGATCTTACCTGAACTTTCGTTCGTTCGTTCACCCCAGGTAGTTCTGTTTGTGACTTGAAAAAGCCCACTGTGTGGGCGAAACGTAGTCAATAAAGGATCACATTATACTGCATTTGTGTTTATATTGCCAACAAACATTTGACCTGCCTAGTATGGGCCAACAGGCCTGCTGCAGTGTTCCTCCTTTCTTAAGTTCTTATGTAGTGATCCAACCACTCCAGTAGTGATCCGAGGTGGTGTAGCATTTCTGTCATTTCCTGCCACTTTCATTTTCTTCCATGTCACAGTTTTTTTTTTAATTATTAAATTTTCAGGTAATATATATTTTTTATTCAGTTTTAAATTTATGTATTTACAAATGACCCCCAACACTTTGAAGAGGAAAGCCTTGGAGACGTTCAGGTTCGTCCTGGACTATTGTTAAGTCCAGCGATGATGTCGGCTAAGAACGTCTTTTCTCTATTATTTTAGAAGACTGAGGAAGGGCAAGTGAGGAACGAGGTAAGATTGAGTTATCGACTCTCAAAGGCACTTATCGATAGCCACTTGGTCTAGTGTGTGGGTGTGTGCGTGCGTGCTCACCTATATGTGGTTGCAAGGGTCGAGTCTCAACTCCTGGCTCCTCTCCTCCTCTCAACCTGCCGCTTTCCAGATTCTCTCCCTCCTAGCCTCGTAGTCCTTATCGTACTGGCTCTTAAAATTATGCATGGGTATGTGTTTGTGACGGGAGGGGGGAACATAAGAACATAAGAAAGGAGGAACACTGCAGCAGGCCTGCTGGCCCATACTAGGCAGGTCCTTTACAATTCATCCCACTAACAAACATTTGACCTACCCAATTTTCAATGCTACCCAAGAAATAAGCTCTGATGTGCAAGTCCCACTCAAATCCAACCCATCCCACTCATGTATTTATCCAACCTAAATTTGAAACTACCCAAAGTCCTAGCCTCAATAACCCAACTAGGTAGACTGTTCCACTCATCAACTACCCTATTTCCAAACCAATACTTTCCTATGTCCTTTCTAAATCTAAACTTATCTAATTTAAATCCATTACTGCGGGTTCTCTCTTGGAGAGATATCCTCAAGACCTTGTTAATATCCCCTTTATTAATACCTATCTTCCACTTATACACTTCGATCAGGTCTCCCCTCATTCTTCGTCTAACAAGTGAATGTAACTTAAGAGTCTTCAATCTTTCTTCATAAGGAAGATTTCTAATGCTATGTATTAATTTAGTCATCCTACGCTGAATGTTTTCTAACGAATTTATGTCCATTCTGTAATATGGAGACCAGAATTGAGCTGCATAATCTAGGTGAGGCCTTACTAATGATGTATAAAGCTGCAGTATGACCTCTGGACTTCTGTTGCTTACACTTCTTGATATAAATCCCAGTAATCTATTTGCCTTATTACGTACACTTAGGCATTGCTGTCTTGGTTTAAGGTTGCTGCTTACCATAACCCCCAAGTCCTTTTCGCAATCTGTATGGTTAAGTTCTACATTATTTAACTTATAAGTGCTAGGGTTATGGACACTCCCGAGCTTCAGAACCTTGCATTTATCTACATTGAACTGCATCTGCCACTTTTCTGACCAAGAGTAGAGTTTGTCTAAATCCTCCTGAAGTTCCCTAACATCTACGTTTGAATCAATTATCCTACCTATCTTCGTGTCATCGGCGAATTTGCTCATATCACTAGTAATTCCTTCATCAAGATCATTGATATATATTATAAACAACAACGGGCCCAAGACTGATCCCTGTGGAACGCCACTTGTTACTGATCCCCACTCGGATTTAACCCCATTTATGGACACTCTTTGCTTCCTGTCTGTGAGCCATGATTCGATCCACGAGAGCACCCTTCCCCCAATGCCATGAGCTGCTACTTTCTTCAGCAGTCTTTGGTGCGGAACTCTATCAAATGCCTTACTAAAATCTAAGTAAATAATATCAAATTCTTTATCGTGGTCAACAGCCTCAAAAGCTTTACTGAAGAAAGTCAATAAATTAGTTAGACAAGACCGGCCTCTTGTGAATCCATGCTGAGTATCATTAATCAAGCTATGCTTATCGAGATGGCTTCTTATAATCTCAGCTATAATTGACTCTAGTAATTTGCCTACAATTGAGGTCAGGCTTATTGGGCGGTAATTTGACGGTAACGACTTGTCCCCTGTTTTAAAAATAGGAATTACATTAGCCATCTTCCACATATCAGACACTGCACCTGTTTGAAGAGATAAATTAAAAATATTAGTTAATGGTTCACAGACTTCCATTTTGCATTCCTTTAGAACCCTTGAAAAAACCTCATCAGGACCCGGGAGTTAAGGGGCTGTACAGTGATCGAGTACTGCTGCTGCTTCACAATTATCTTGTTCCCTCAGCAGGTGAGGATCCCAGGATGGGAACCTTTCCTGTTGGCAACAACAAAGATATCCCTTGTTACGATAACAACCCTGACGTCAAACAGGCAAAAACGACAGTGTTCAGCTGTATGTTATAGCCACCACAAGTATTTACCTCAAGACCAACACCTGGCAGTCAGCTCGACTAATCCTCCACTTTGCAAACCCTGATCATTACTTCATTATGACCGAACCTGGACCTGTCTAATTTGGGTCAGTTGTTGATTTTTCTTATTTCCAAGATATATGTCAACTAATTTCGCCCCCTGTTTTTTTTTTTTTTTTTTTTTTTTTTTGACTATCTTCTAGTTCTGTACCTCAAACACAAATCTCATCTTTCAAGAAAATATATTTTCAGTGCCCTTAACCTCACCTCAAACACTAACATGCATCTCAAAAATACATCATGTTTATTATAGGAAAAACTGATTGGTTGTGAAGGAGAGATGACTAGGAGAAAGAAAATAATATATATATATATATATATATATATATATATATATATATATATATATATATATATATATATATATATATATATTTAAAATTTAACCTTCCCTCTTCCTTTGAATATCGGCCTCTGTTATTTAAAAAGGACAGCTGGTTTTCCAGCCTTTTTTTCCAGCTGCGAAAATTGTCCTCTTCTCAAGGCATCTCGGGTCAGTTTAGTACTTTCAATTTTATTGTAACTCACTTCGAGTGATAATAGCGAGTTAAGTTCAACTTGACCAAGCGGAGCCATTATGTTAAACATAATTTTCAATATTTAAGAGTCATTCTAAGTTGGTACAATTCATGCATGATCAGTTTAATCAAAATGATCAACTTAGTCCAGCAAGACTTTATTAATACAACATTTTCTTCCTTTGGAGCTTTATTAAGACAACGTTTTGCTCAATGGGAGTGTTATCAAGCTATAGCTCCTGGTGGCGAAACGTTTCCTCTAACAAACGTTCCGAACTGTACAAGTGGCGTTTTCCACAGTTTATCGGTATTACAATACCACCTACAACCTCTCACTGAGGGAAATGTTGTCTTTGAATTTGCTTTGCTCTGAGTGCCTTTGCATGACTCGTATTTGTTGGTGATCTGCTACGGTGTCCCGTAGCTCGATCGCTAACTTGCTCAGCTCACACACTTATCATGTGGGGTTCGAACACGTGGATAGGGTAAAGAAATACTCATGTAGGCTGGAAGTACGTATATTACGGATAATGTGGGAAGCGCCAAACAGCTGTGACCTGCCTCCTTGCTCTCTCACGTAAGACTGACTAACCCCAGTACCCATGTGTGAGGGGGGTGTTTGAATACTGCTGTGGTCAGCAACAATATGAATACAGACAGTGATTCACACAGAGACAGTTGGTAGTGAGTCATCTACTGGTACACTGGTTACTGGTAACTGGTACTACTACTGAGAGCTCGGCGACGCTAACGTATGTCGTCCCGACATACAACTAATACAAACTAGAGATGGCAGGTATACGGCTTGGGCTGATTCTATACAATGTCAAAGTACACAACAATTGAACATTATAACATACATAAGTAGAACATTGGAATGGAAGCTTACGTAACTGAAACTGTAATGCAATACAAGGTATAATATAGCACAACTCATCGAATGAAACTCATCAAATGAAACTCAGCATTGAGATTACACAATAGAGTGATAAAAAAAAATTTGATCGATCGATCTGTATTCATGTGATCTATGGATTCTGAGGAAGGAATATATACAAAGAAAGAGTGTTTAACAGAAAGGCAGATTCGGTGCACTCAAATCTAGACTGTTAACTCTCAGAATTCGGAGAGAACGTGAACACACAAAAAAATTCTTGAATACTGATAAGTTGATACTGTAATTATTCATCTATACAGGTTATTTACATTTAACCCCAACTCTGCTAGGGTAAGATTGACATATGCAGAATGGGTGTCATCTCTGGGAGGATCAAACTCTGTTGCATTGGCTAACTCATGCTGTATTTGAGGCAAATCTGAATTGGAAGTTACAAATGATACTTGAGGATTTCTCAATACCTGTCATGTACATAGGGAATAACGACATTCACGTTGATCGTCTGACTGAGTATCAGAGGAAGAGAGTACAGGATCAGGAGGATTGTCAGAGTCTGTCACATTAGTCTGGGTTGGAACATCATTATCATCACATACTAACTTCATATGATCTAAATGCGTTTCTTTATACTGACCAGTACTTTTCTCTAACCTTATACTTATTACCAGTGATATGTTCAACTACTCGATAAGGACCAACAAACTTTTGATCAAGCTTTGGCATTGCAGACGTTTTGTTAAAGTTAGTCAGCATAACTCTCAAACCTACTTTGATTTTGGATGGCTTTGCTCGAGTGTTTGCGACTCTTGTAAATTCTGCTGTTGATTTATGAAGTGTTTCACGGATTCTTCTAAAAACACTTTGAGCTAAGCTGGTACGAGTTGCTATGAAATCATCAGGGTTGTAATTTGGTTTCGGATTAGAATATAACAACTCATAAGGCAAACGTTTATCTACACCGTACAATGCATAATGTGGAGTGTCACCTATAGAAACATTGTAAGCAGAATTTATAGCACACTGCACATCAGGTATAACTTCATCCCAAGTTTCACTGTTGGGATTGATAGTGGCTCTCAAGACATCAAGTACTTTCTTATTGGTTAGTTCCGCTAACCCATTGCTGGCAGGATGATGAGGAACAATGGTGGATTTAGAGATCTTGTACAAGGTACACAAATTTTCAAGAATCTCATTACAGAATTCACCTCCATTATCTGTTACTAGGGACTTAGGGGTGGTATGCCTGCAGATAATGCATTCTTTAAACGCTTTAGCTACTGTCTCGGCAGTCTTATCTGCAATAGGAACTAACTCACAATATCTGGTGAAATGGTCTACCATAACACATAGATGTTTGTTGCCTTGGAGGGAACATTGGAAATTAGTTAACAAATCTAGCGCAACTCTTTCCCACGGTTCACTAGTAGTTGGATATACTTGGATTGGATTAGGACCATTAGCATTACCTTTATGTTGCATGCAGACACTACATTTCTTAACATACTCAGAAATATCAGTTGCCATACGAGGCCAAAAGTATTTCAATCTGGCTTGTTTTACTGAACGATCCATACCAGGGTGTGCAACACCTGGTACATCGTGAACTAGCTGTAAGGCTACATTCAGTAGTGACTGTGGAATTACTAACTGGTATACTCTTCTGCTAGGAGTACCCAACTCGGCTGTTCGATACAGTAATTCTTGGTTCATGACAAAGTCACTGATGGGTGCTGGTGGCTTCACAGACAGAATAAGATCTTCCTGGAGCAGGAATCGAATCACACCAGACCACATGGGATCTGTTCGTTGAGCATTCTTTACATCTTCAGCACTAAATGGAGGGTCTGCAGTTACTATACTAACATGTCGCGATAAGGCATCTGCGACTACATTTGACTTGCCAGGTAAGTGTTCAAAGGTGGGAATGAACTCTTGGATAGTCAAGGTCCATCTGGCTAACCTTCCAGTAGGTTGTTTGTTCTGGAATAAAGGTATCAGTGGAGCATGGTCTGTCAAGACATGAACAGAGTACTGATAAATAATGTCTCAGAAGTGCTTTAAAGACCATACTATTGCTAAAGCTTCTTGCTCAGTTACTGTATAATTATGTTCAGCCTTTGTAAGGACTCGGCTAGCAAATGCAACTGCGTTGTACTTGCCATCGGTCTTCTGAGCTAGTACGGCGCCTATGCCAATTGAACTAGCATCAGTTGTCAGTTAGAAGGGCTTAGAAAAATCTGGAAATTTCAAAATTGGAGCAGATGTTAGCTTTTCTTTTAGAGTTTGGAATGCTCTTTCTTGACGGAAGGTCCAAACAAAAGGAGCATCTTTCTTAAGCAACTCAGTTAGAGGAGCAGCTATGGAAGAAAAATTGGCAATGAAAGATCTATAAAAACCTGCTAAGCCCACAAAGGATCTTACGGCATCAGCAGTTTTGGGTGTTGGAAAATTTAGTACTGCAGTTACTTTACTTTGGTCAGTCGTAACCCCTCTAGGAGTGACTACGTGACCGAGAAACTTAATTTCTGATCTGAAAAATTGACATTTAGACAGTTTGATCTTTAAATTGGCTTCTTCAAGCTTACCAAGTACTACATCAAGTCTTTTCAAGTGTGTATCCACGTCTTTAGACTCACGCAAATGTCTTTAAACAGGAAATTATCACTGGAGTCGGGAGTAGTCGACGGTGATGACTGGTGATGAGGGTAGGTTGTCGAAGGTTGTCCTGCGCGGTGATGACTGACGCCTCCTACACTCACTGTTGTCGGAAGAAATGCGCTTTCTTGGTGAACTCACATAACTGGCTTTATCGTTGGCGCTCAGCTAGAATCTTGACCAATTATGTGAGCCAAAACAGTATTAGGACCCGGTACAAGGGTGCAAACAACCACAGGTAGATGAGGTGGGTGGCGGTGGTGGTGGTGGTGGTGGTGTGAGTAGAGTGGTGGTGGTGGTGGAGGGGGCAACAGAATGGCCCTGTGCTCTCTCACTGCCATGCACTTCTCACCACTCACGAAGGTGGCTTGATAAGCCACTCTATGCCACAGGAATGGTGAAATTCACTCTTAGCATCCAACAGGGAGCACAAAGCGATATATGAGACAATACTTCAGAGGAACTTGCGTGGCTTGCTTCTCTCTCTCAGCTGGGTTAGAAGCTGGGTTGGCTGACTGGCTTAACCCACGAGAATGGCTGACTGGAAGACGGGTAACGATGCACACAGCATGAAGGAGCAGGTGGATGACAGGAGACAGGCTGGATGACAGGCTGACTGGCGTTCACTTCCACAGTCTGGCTTACTGACTGGCTTAATTGCAAAATCCGGGTCAACCCCTCGGAGATTGAAGCAATTAGCACACGAACTAAGTCAGGAAGCTTGAAAAACAGCTGCAACAGGCTTGCAGGCTGGAGTACAGGTTGTGAGGGGAGCAAGTAGCTGGAGATGGGTGAGACTTCACCTTTTGACCCACCGGCTACTCACAAACAGTCTTCTAACGTCTTGAAATACCCTTAAATCCATGCTCCCACACTGTTGCCACCATTTATCATGTGGGGTTCGAACACGTGGATAGGGTAAAGAAATACTCACGTAGGCTGGAAGTACGTATATTACGGATAATGTGGGAAGCGCCAAACAGCCGTGACCTGCCTCCTTGCTCTCTCACGTAAGACTGACTAACCCCAGTACCCATATGTGAGGGGGTGTTTGAATACTGCTGTGGTCAGCAACAATATGAATACAGACAGTGATTCATGCAGAGACGGTTGGTAGTGAGTCATCTACTGGTACACTGGTTACCGGTAACTGGTACTACTACTGAGACACTGAGGTCTGGGGCTCAATTCCCCGGTACGGCAGGAAGCATTAGGACGTGTTTCCTCAAGGCACCTGCTGTCCATGTTAACCCATCAGTAAAATAGGCACCTGTAGTGTGGGTCACATCCTGGGACAAAAATTAACCAAATTTGCCCAAAATACTCTGCATAACAAGCTGCTTTCTGTAGAGTAGTATGTCATTAGGTTAGGTTAGGTAATGTTCGTCAGGAAACAGGACAAATGCTTCCTGACACGGGCCTGAGTCAGATGATGACCCGCCTTTGGAGCTTTTGGTCATCTGATCGAGGCCTTTCGCTTGCTTACCGGTCCAAAACAGGACAAATGCTTCCTGAAGCAGGTCTTAGTCATATGATGACCCACAGCTGGATTTTTGGTCATCTGACCGAAGACTTCCGCTGGCTGACTGGTACACTTATTTAAAAATCACGGTTGTGATTATAACCATTATTATTCTCTAATTTCTTCCGTTTTACCTGTCCAACAAATGGGACGTGCGTTGCTGCATACATTGCGGTTCGTAGATTTCTCTCCGATCTTAACATCGACGTTATTATAATATTCATTATTTGGGTTTTGGTTAACTTCAGTTAACCAAAACAAAGCAACGAAGTAACAGACTGGGGGAAGTGGCTCAGAGTGTTTGTATCTCCATGCACATCGTTCAGGTAAAAGAGTGGGATCCTCGCCTTTAGGTAAAACCGGTATTATTTCAGACCATTTCAGGTTGCCTGGTAAAGACGATTTATGGGGAGCATTCCTACGAATGCTCAATATAATTCTAGACCATTCCATATTACTGCATACCAGGTCATTCCATTCTAAAAATTCCGTCATTCCAATTTCCTCCTGAGCGGGATGCCCCCAGGTCATTCCCAGGTCGCTGCAACTTCTACCGCGCAAGTCGTGGCTCGTCTCAGGTCATATTAGGTCGGGCTCAGGCGGACAGTGAAGTTTTCCCTCATGACTTGAAATTGGATTATTGAGTTTCTCGTCTGGGTTTAGCTTGTAACATGATGCCAGTCGGAAGAAGTCGGAGAGGTCAGAGCCTGACGGGGGTTGTGGGAAGGGAAAGAAAGTGATGGAAAAGAGGAAGAATAAGTATGAGAGATGTGAAGCAGAGAAGAAATTAAAGGTAGGAAGGACTTATTAAACGGAGGCAAAGACAGCAGAGAGTGACTTACCCCCCTGCCCTCTCTCTCTCTCTCTCTCTCTCTCTCTCTCTCTCTCTCTCTCTCTCTCTCTCTCTCTCTCTCTCTCTCTCTCTCTCTCACTCTCTTTGTCTCTTCCTCTGTCTCTCTATCTCTCTCTCTTTCTCCCTTCTCTTTCTCTCTGACAGCGCAGGTGGAGGTAAGTCAGCAGAAGGAGAGAGGTAGTATTAATGGACATCCCTCCACGTCCAGTCTCCTCTTCATTATTCTCAACCAGGACGCTGCAGGAGCTGGAGGTCATGTTGAGGCCTCGACGCTGGCCTCAGTCTACCTGAGATTTACCTGGAATTTATCTGGTGTTTATATATATATATATATATATATATATATATATATATATATATATATATATATATATATATATATATATATATATATATATATATATATATATATATATATATATATAGTTTGGAGTAACATCTAAGTTGTCGCATTCGGACACCTTTGCAAAGACAGCGACTGTGCGAATGATGGTGAAAGTGTTTATTGGTTCACCTGCCTTGGTGGGAGACGGCTGACGTTTCGAATAATGTAGCCATAAAATATTAAATGTCACAAGAAACTCCTTTTCAATACCAGATATATAACTGAAAGAGAAAGAGAGAGAGAGAGAGAGAGAGAGAGAGAGAGAGAGAGAGAGAGAGAGAGAGAGAGAGAGAGAGAGAGAGAGAGAGAGAGAGAGAGAGAGAGAGAGAGAGAGAGAGAGAGAGAGAGAGAGAGAGAGAGAGAGAGAGAGAGAGAGAGAGAGAGAGAGAGAGAGAGAGAGAGAGAGAGAGAGAGAGAGAGAGAGAGAGACACATCAATTGTAACTTGTATGGTGAGGTAGTTTTGACAAATGGAGCAACTCTCATAAGGCAAAATAGAAGAAAAGAAAAACACAAACGATACTCGGAAAATTGGAAATGTTTGAAGAGGAACACAAGAAAACTTTTCCGGTGTTTTCCTCTTGTGTCCTGTCAAAGCTGAGATCGTCCTGAGTGAAAGTGGCAAAAATTCTTGTAGTAATCCCGCTTTGGAGGGATTTGTGTGTATGTTGGTTGCGTGTGTGGGTATATTGTGTGTGTTCCGGGGTGGTGGGGTGGTGGGGTTGGGGGTAGATGTGTGTGTGTGGGTATATTGTGTGTGTTCCGGGGTGGTGGGGTGGTGGGGTTGGGGGTAGATGTGTGTGTGTGGGTATATTGTGTGTGTTCCGGGGTGGTGCGGTGGTGGGGTTGGGGGTAGATGTGTGTGTGTGGGTATATTGTGTGTGTTCCGGGGTGGTGCGGTGGTGGGGTTGGGGGTAGATGTGTGTGTGTGTGGGTATATTGTGTGTGTTACGGGGTGGTGGGATGGTGGGGTTGGGGGTAGATGTGTGTGTGTGTGTGGGTATATTGTGTGTGTTACGGGGTGGTGGGATGGTGGGTTGGGTGGGAGTGGTGTGGTTGTGGTTGTGGGGGTGGTGGGGGTTGGGGTGGGGGTGGGGGTAGGTGTGTGTGTGTGGGGGGTTCGTTTTTACCTGTTTGTGGTTGCAGGGGTCGATTCACAGCTTCTTGCCCCGCCTCTTCACTGGTCGCCACTAGGTCCACTTTTTCCCTTCTCCATGAGCTTTATCGTACCTCTTAAAGCTATGTATGGATTCTGCCTCCACTAGATCACTCTGCAGAGTATTCCACTTCCTAACAACTCTATAGCAGAAGAACTTCTTAATATCCCGGTGACTCATCTGAGTATGTGTATATGTGTGTGTGTGTGTGCATTTGTGTGTGTGTGTGTGTGTGTGTGTGTGTGTGTGTACTCACCTAGTTGTACTCACCTAGGTTGCAGGGGTCGAGTCCAAGCTCCTGGCCCCGCCTCTTCACTGGTCGCTACTAGGTCACTCTCCCTGAACCACGAGCTTTATCATATCTCTGCTTAAAGCTATGTATGGCTCCTGCCTCCACTACATCACTTCCCAAGCTATTCCACTTCCTGACTACTCTGTGTCCCCTTGTTGCTGTGTCCCATCTCTGGAACATCCTGTCTTTGTCCACCTTGTCAATTCCTCTCAGTATTTTGTATGTCGTTATCATATCTCTCCTGTCCTCCAATGTGTGTGTGTGTGTGTGTGTGTGTGTGTGTGTGTGTGTGTGTGTGTGTGTGTGTGTGTGTGTGTGTGTGTGTGTGTGTGTGTGTGTGTATGTGTGTGTGTGTGTGTATGTGTACTTGTACGTGTGTTTGTTTGTGTGTACTCACCTATATGTGCTTACAGGGTGTCTAACATTAGTTTCTGGCCCCCGCCTCTTCGCTGATGACTAATAGGCTCACTTTTTCCTGTATTTGTACCTTGTCTTAAAGCTATGTGAGTGACTGTGAGTGTGTGTGTGTGTGTGTGTGTGTGTGTGTGTGTGTGTGTGTGTGTGTGTGTGTGTGTGTGTGTGTGTGTGTGTGTGTACCATAAAACCCTTGCGTTCCAGCACTTATTTTTATATAATAGTCTCCTAAGTAATGGTAAAGTTTCCCAGGTGGTCGTTTAAGAGTCAGAGAGAATTTTAAGGGCCGGAACCTAAGTTAACTAAGGCTCAGATGGAGAGTCACTACCACATCCAAATTGGGTTTTTAGATGGGGATCATTCTTTTACGTAAAATCATCTTAAAAGGGCAGTGGTGCTTTGATGTGGTTGAAGGTCCCTTGATTAAAATATCTGAAGTTACTCTCCTATTCATTGAATCAAACTAGATTACCTCCCATAATTATTGAAAAGCTTAACGCTTTTCAATAATTATAATAATCTGGTATGTTTCGATAGATGAGCGATCGAAGAGGTATCCATCCATCTCACAAGCCTAGTTCCATCTACCTCTATGGTCCAAGAAAGGTATACCCTAATCCCATTAGTCGGTAATGGGATTAGGGTACACCCTCTACCTCAATTTACGAAAGAAGAATGGTAGAGAGTTCGGAATAAGTTTCTCAGCATGCCCTATAAGCAGTGAAGATTTGAAGCCAATTGGCTGAGGCATTCCACCGTTTACCACCAATGCAGGCGGCCATAAAAGCAAGCATTCACCATCACTCATGCTACTGCTGTCTTGCTAGATGTGCGCAGACATCACAGTTTCATTAACTTTCCGAACAGCAACATCCTCGCCCCTTCTTCAAGTGATGACGCCGTTCTTCACTCCATGTCCCCCAACTCAAGTCCGGCCAACTGGTTTCCCCAAATCCCTTCACTATTGTTACCTTGCTCATACTCCAACAGCACTTTAAATCCTTAAGCCCAATTGTCTCCACTCTTATCTAACACCCTCACACAAGTCTGTTGGATTTCCAAGCCTCTAGCACCCAAAATCTCTTAACCCCCCTTCCCTCCGACGGCTCTACCCCAGATTTATACAAGTTCCTAATCAACCTATTTCACTCCATTATCTCTAAATCACCCAAATGCTACTTTTATACTACTACTACTACTGTTACTACTACTGAATTTCTTTACTACTACTACAACTGTTACTACTACTAAATAATAATAATAATAATAATAATAATAATAATAATAATAATAATAATATAGGAACATCTGCTACGTAGATACATTCGTTCCTGCATCTTTGTCTTCATGTATGGATATACCTGATGTAACTTGTATACCTGTAAGAGCTGGTACACCCGCCGCAGCATTCGAAGGGTTCAGTGACAAGGTTGCCGGAGTGTTAGCCAAGGCCTGCAGGGTCTAGTCTCCAGCTAGAGGAAATGACGAGGCTGGTTATTAAATGGATGCGTCCCTCCTTACCTCCAGCCTAGCCCTTTCCCTCTCTCTCTCTCTCTCTCTCTCTCACACACACACACACACACGTACATGTACACGTACACACACACATATTAAATATATATATATATATATATATATATATATATATATATATATATATATATATATATATATATATATATATATATATATATATATATTGTGGCATGCAAAGAGTACGTAACCTTAATTCGGCGCATGTACACACCCTCATTTACAGGCTATCTCCCCCAACCAGCGAACCAGGTTGCTAAGAGTTGATGATGGGGCCCCGTCGTTCAACTAGTGACCAGGTTCTAGCCAATAAGAAGATGGTTTTGGCAATCGCAGAGGTTATGTGAGTACCACTCTCCTGTCTGCCCTTGTCATTCCCATTCTAGAGCTGGTTGAAGCACGGTCTGCTATCTTGTGGCTTCTATTTCTGCCTTGCTTACCGTGGAATGCACTATACTTATCACTGTACATAGTGTACATATTGCTGTTCTAAATTGGTGAAGGATAATATAAGTCTAAACTTTTTCTGCTGTGTTTATTTTGCTCCCATTACACCCGGGATAACAGGCCATTTGGATTCCTGGGTTGTAATATATATATATATATATATATATATATATATATATATATATATATATATATATATATATATATATATATACACACACACACATAATCAAATCTTTTACCTACTATCAATAAAATTTAACAAATAATTAGAAAGCGGCACCGTGTCAGAAGTCTAGAAAACTAACCCATTACCTGGCCTATTAACTAGCACCTAGTTAATGGGCCAAGTCGGACCGAAACGTCGTCGTTAGTTTCAGTCTCCTACGTGCAGGCTATTTATGAAGTATACTCTAAGATTAAAAAAAAAAAAAAACTTTGTCTTGGACTGCCTGCTGGCTAACCCATCTTCGACTCCTGGAAAAAGTAGATAACCGCAACTCACCTCTAGCCTTGACTCGCCTTATTTAACCCTGCCATTCCAGTGTAAAATCCCTAACTCAGGAGAGTTGTCATTAACTTTATCAGCATGAGCTAAGTCAATGTTCTCCTATCCCTCAACTGGCTCACCCTCCCGGACAGTCTGAAGACTGTCAGCTGACACCAGTTTTGCTTTCGTTATTTCTTGGAGGCTATCACTCAATTAGCGATCGTATATTCTTGATTGACTCATATCTGGTACAGTTTCTTCCAGCATATGTACACTGGACAAATCAAGTGAACCAACAACCCGAAACCTCTTAATCACAACTGGTTCTAACTTTAGAGCGTCGACTGTGCACGGTAACAAATTCACATTAAGATTGGTATTATTTATATATTATATATATTTATGAGAGAGAGAGAGAGAGAGAGAGAGAGAGAGTGAAACAAAGAGAGAAAAAGTCCGAGACAGAGACAGACAGACAGACAGAGACACAGACAGGCAGACAGACAGACAGACAGACAGACAGAGACAGAGACAGAGACAGACAGACAGGCAGACAGAGAAAGAGAGACAGAGACAATATTTTACACCAGATGTTGGCAATACTTGCTTCTTCATATTGTGTCCCATACAAAAGTCACAGGCTGCTGGATATTGGTAATACTGTGCCAGACCAGCTCTATACACACACAATAAGGTACTTCGTCTTGAATATTGGCAATATTTGGCTACTTCAAAAATACACGCTGAAAGATGGGTAAAATATCGCCTCCGTCTTCTTAGCTCAGTGTACAATTTGCATAAAAAATAGATTTGAATCGAAAGAAATATTTTCATATTTGTGAAGGATAAATATTATAACGATTAGTAATTCGGTATATCTTATATCAGGGATTCATGACTCAGTTATGCGGCACGTGAGCAAACGTTACGGTCCCAGGACCGAAATGTTTTCTAGTAAATATGTCCTGGTTTCGCTCACGTGTCTTTCTAAACTAATCCGTCGGAATCCATTACCAAGGTTTCTACCAGTTACTTATTTAAACACGTTAGAACAACCAGCTGTCAAGGGGGATGAATCTCTGATCTTGGTCTCGGGTCTCATTCCATAAACAACTTACATATGTCGGGCCCTATTATACATATTCAAGAATCTGTGTGTTTTATGTATATATTAATCTCTCATCAAACTTGTTCCATTTTTCACCCATAAATTATTTCCTCTCTAAACTCGTCATTCTTAACCAAAGTTCAAGCTCCGTCATTTAAGCTCAATATTCGAACTTCACATAAGAGGGATTAGATAATACTCTCCCTTAACTTGACGTTATAATCAAGCTTTTATCGACGTTTCATTAGTTAGAGAATAATGAATCTTGCATGCTTGTGCACTGTGAGATGTTGTACTGTAAGTACTCTAGCTTGATGAGAGTTTGCTACGCCAGTGTCGTGTTTTGCATTTCCAAAGTATGATGTGGTTGAGGTTACGTCTATCTGCTAATCTTTACTCTTCCTTCTAGCTTCTCTTGAAATGTAAATTCAGGAAAGCTATCGGGATTTTTCTATTTTGGTTACGTGTAACTATCGTACGTTTTATTTTTTTTTAAATGCAGTTACATGTAAAAGAGATCTGCGAATTCTTTGTGTTTCAGTACAATGAACATGGCAGTCATTGTAGTTTAAGAGATTGGTTAATAAAAAAATTGCAGATCTGAAGCCGAATTGTTTATGCTGCAAAGCTAAAATTTCAACATTACTTGCATTTAAGAATTGAATTTTAGTAAGTTAGATTTTTTTTTTTCATCATTTTTGCTATTCCATCAAAACTTTTTGCAACGCTGGTCCGTCTTCAACCCGAGTAATTTCTTTTGAACGCCACCTCGTTTAATATATTTCCCATTAACTCTATGTAATTACCTCTTTGCAGGTACGGGAATAGAGCCTCACGAGCGCAAGCGCGCGAGCATGCGTGTTAGCATGTGTGAATGAGTGTATGCTCACTGAATTGTGGTTGCAAAGGTCGAGTCTCAGCTCCTGGCCCCTTTTCACTACTGCCAGCCACTGGTTTCATTCTCTGATGGCTGCTTGAGCCCTAAAGTACTTATTCTTAAAGCAATATATGAATTCTGCCTCCATTACTTGGCTGTCTAGGTCGTTCCACCTCCTGACCACTCTGGAGATTAAAGATTAAAAATTCTTAATTCAGAGGCGAATAACATTTAGGTGTTTAGGCAGAAAGCCCCTTAATATGCTATAGCTAAATATGTATTTCCTAACACCCCTGTTATTCAACTGCTTTTCTGCCTCTCATAGGCCAGTAGGCCTGCTGCAGTGTTCCTTGTTTCTTATGTTCTTAACTTTTACCTGTGACCTCGTGTACCTGAGACAAGCCTTTCAGACTCTCCCTCTCCTTCCTGTCAATTCGTCTGAGTATTTTGTACATTGTAATCATGTCACCTCTGGTCCTTCTGTCTTCTAGCCTTTCCTTATAGCTCATAGCTCGCAGCTCTGAGACTAGTTTTATTGCAGATTTTTGCACTTCTTCCAGCTTTACATACATTTATCAGATGTGAGTTCCATACTAACGCAGTATAGTCTAAGATGGGCTTGACATATAATGAATATGTACTCACCTGTTTGTGGTTGCAAGAGCCGCTTCATAGCTCCTGGCCCCGCCTCTTCGCTGATCGCTACTAGGTCACTCTTCCTGAGCCGTGAGCTTTATCATACCTCTGCTTAAAGCTATGTATGGATCCTGCCTCCACTACATCGCTTCCCAAACTATTC